>NW_015663506.1:420249-462519 GCF_001515625.1 Sinocyclocheilus rhinocerous
GTCTG
The DNA here is from genome assembly GCF_001515625.1 of Sinocyclocheilus rhinocerous. Lineage (NCBI taxonomy): Eukaryota > Metazoa > Chordata > Actinopteri > Cypriniformes > Cyprinidae > Sinocyclocheilus > Sinocyclocheilus rhinocerous. Next base: position 420,255 of record NW_015663506.1, read on the forward strand.
CACAGAGAGAGAGAGAGAGAGAGAGAGAGAGAGAGAGAGAGAGCGTGAGACCGAACGGCTGAACTGCAGAAGCCCTGTAATCATAAGTGAGGACGCGGCAGTACCTCCTTGTCGAAGTTGGCTTTGGTGAACTCCAGCGAGTTGAGGAGCGCATTGGTGGCGGCGAGCTTGACGTTGTTGCTGGGCTCCTCCTTCCTCATGCCCTGGATGATGGCCGTCAGGATCTGGTTGGCGTTGTCCTGAAGGTGCTCGGGGTCCTGACAAACCGTTTGCAGGGTAAATCAAACAGATGACATCAAACACACAGCAGGGAGTGAGTGTAGGCCAGTCGAGGTGAGTGGCTTTTTGAGTGGCTCAGTGCGATATGCGGTAATATCACCATATATATATATATATATATAAAATGTTTGTGAAGTGGCACAGCTTTTTAAATATCTGAAAGTACTACATTCTTAACATCAGTCAGTCAAGCATTATATTAAATTTTTAAAATGTATGCATTTAGCAGACGCTTTTATCCAAAGCGACTTACCTTTGCGCTGCTAACGCAATGCTCTACCACTGAGCCACAGGAACATATCATTATATATGATAATCAAGTATTATTTAATGATAGAACTACTTAAGTATTTAGAATTAAAACCATGTATGAATGCACATTAGTCATTTTAAATGAACTTGCTGCTTTTTTGGTCACTCAGTGTTTCTGTAAAAGAAATGGGGGAAAACTAACAATAATACTGATAAGATAATAATAATAATAATACTTAGAATTCTACAAATAAGAACAATATAAAACGCACTAAGGATTAACGAGCTGCTGGATTCATGAATATTAATCAGGTTGTGTGCATTCGCTCGAATTGATTTGCTGAAATTAAAACAAGGAGGATAATATTTGAGCACCAGCCAATGATATTGCCATTTGCGCATTAGTTCCGCCCACTACTGGAGAAACCCGGCAGTTCTTAAAAGCTGAAGAATTCCAAAGGAACGCTGTTATTTTGACAGGAAAATACAACAAAATATATCATTTACATGTAGCACGTCAATTCTGCATGGTATGTAAGACTCTCTCTCGCTCTGTCTCTTTCTTTGCGTGTGTGAGAATTAGCGACGGCGAGTCGTGCGCCTTCACACTAGAGCAGTGGTTCCCAATCCTGGTCCTGGAGAACCCCCAACACTGCACATTTTAGATGTCTCCCTATTCAAACACACCTGATTCAACTCATCGGCTCATTAGTGAAGACTCCAAGACCTGAAGTGGGTGGACCAGGATTGGGAACCACTGCACTAGAGTTTACGGTACGTCAAATACAGGTGCGCTGCGCATCCATTGAGATGAACTGAAAAATAGCACAGATTGCTTGACTGAGAGTGAAACTCTGAAGCACTCAGTCAGTGTGTTCGGCGAGTGAAAATATATCTGTGCTAAACTTGTACTTAGCCTCCAACTCACACACTGGCGAGTAAAATCTGAGAATGTATTAGCCAGTGGCTAATATTAGACATCATTTAGTCGCCCAGAGTGAAGATTTAGTCGCAATGTAGAGGGTTACCAGATGAATATTTCTTAAAGCACTGTTTTACTCACCAAGGGTAGCTGCACAGGATCTTCTTGAGGAACAGAGAGGCACTTTGGGACACATTTTGGTAGAGCTTACTGAGGTCAAACTTGGCTGCCTGAATTCTGGCCTCTGTCTCAGCAGGGTCATTCTCAGTAAACGGCAGTCTCCCGCTGAGCCTGAATGGTGTACGGCATGACAAAAGCTTCAAGTTACACACTAGAATAGTGTTCATGTCAAACATAATCACAGCCACTGACAGCTCACAAGCTCCAGAGAGCTTCTGGAATGCGAAGACAAAACGCAAGAGACAACACACAAATTGTAACAATACAAATGCTCCCACTGACATAAGACAACAGACAACAGACCCCATTTCCTTTCAAAGACAGAGCTGCAGTGGACAACACTCACATGATATACGTCAATACGCCAATGCTCCAGATATCAGCCGGTGGACCCACCACATCTCCTTTCAACATCTCAGGAGCTTTCAGTAATCAGCAGAGATTAAAACACATTGTGTAAGTGTGAAGAAATGTGCAATTACTTATAATAAATATATAACTAAAATATTAAATGAGAGGGAATGGTATGCCATAGGAATATCTCACAAAGAAATAAAATACAATGTTTTACCTAAAAAGCTCTGGGATTTATATGAAACAATATATTTAAAAAACTGTCTTACACATATAATCCAGTGTTCCAATGGGTGGGGAGAACTGCTTCAGGAACAGTGGATTGAAGGTCTGTGCACTACCAAAATCAATAATCTTAACAACATTCATGTACGTGACGATGATATTGTCTGGTTTGATATCCAGATGCAGGATTCTCCGGCTGTGCAGGTAGTCCAGACCCTGAAGTATCTGTACAATATATGCCACCACGTCATCCTCTGAGTATCGGAACCTAGAAAGAGAGATAAATGATAAGAACATCACAACCAGAGGTGTGTTTCATAAACTTCATGCTGGCAGAGAAACTTAAAATAATATTTAAAAATAATGTTTCATTATCATTTACCAAAAAAGATTATTTAATGAATGTTTTTTTTATTATTATTTCTAAAGGGATAGTTCACCCAAAAATGAAGTACTCAGCAGTCTCTGACCTGTCAATCAGACTATAGAGCAGCTCTTTCCCTGAGCAGCACTCGGAGATGAGCACTAGGTAGCGTGGGGTGACGTAGGCCTCATGCAGAGTCATGACCTTCTCGTGGTGGAGGGACTTCAGCATGTCGTACTCCTGTAACACGGCCTGCTTGCTCTCAGGCTCATACGGCACAATCTTGGCCATGTACAGGTTACCGGTGGCATTTTCCCGACACTCTCTGATCACACCAAAACGACCTCTGTGGTGAAGAAAATACAAGGGGATCAATGGCTGTCAAGTTCAGTATTATAGATTTATTTGTCTTATAATAATAAAGAAAAAAATATTGTTGTTATTTTGAAAATAACAGCTTGAAAAGTTAGCTTGAAAAGTGTTGATATTTCCTAAATAAATAAATAAATAAATATCACTTGATATTCTGTAATAAAGTCTAAAAACATTAATACATTTTTTAAATGTGGCTTAAGTGTCCAAAATAAGTGTATTTTTAAGGCCAAAGGCTACTGTATAAAAGAAGTAGTTAACTACTAAGTGTTTTCCACCCTTTGGTTTGTCTTATCTTGCTTAGCTTCCCAGGAAAGCCACTGGTAAAAAAACAAAAACAAAAACAAACAACAACAACAAAAACAAATAAATAAAAAATAAAATAAAACAACAAATAAAATAAATAACATTGTGTAAAAATAATCAAAGTAAAAAAAAGTGAATAAAGAAATAAGCAATCAAATAAATATACACAAATAAGTTTAAATAAATACAACTATAAAATAATAAAATAAAATATTAATGTCAATAAAAAATAAATAAATAAATAAATCTCAGTAAATAAAAGTACCAAAACAATAAATAAACAAAACAACAAAATAAATAACTTAACATAAATACAACTATAAAAAAAATACAATTTAAAAATAATTAAAAAAAATACGCATGACTACAAATAAAACAAAATATACATAAAAATGATAAAACAAACAAATAAATAAAATAAATATATAGGCATCATGAAAACATTTAACAAAATAAAACACTCTCAACAACTTGGAACAGTAATTACATCAAAAGCTGATTTACATTATGACATTGTTCTAGTAAAGTGTTTATCATGTTATGATATCATCTGGATTACTTACAGCTTCTTTTGTATTTGGTGTTGTTTTGATTTTATTATTTGATGTTGATTTGATAAACAGCCATAAATATGTTCTATTGTGACACTGGTATAAGGTACTATAAAAAAGATCAGTCACTGCACTTTACCTTGCTTTCTCATCCATGAATGTGTACGGTTTCTGTGGGACTCCCTGCCTTAGGGTCGAGTCTCCAGGTTTTCCTATAGGGGTCCTGCACCCTGTAGGAGTGATGCGTCCAGAAGGAGTGGCTCTTCCACTTGGAGTCATACGATTGGGTGTGCCAGTACCCTCCCCTATGGGACTCAGACTTGTAACTAACACCACCGGTGGTGACAGGGCAGGAGAAGGCATGTTTGGGGTGACTGGGGTCACATGTACTGTGGTGGTGGTCGGGACATACATGGGCACTGAGGAGATAGGCTTGCCGATAGCAGGTGGAGAGGAGACCAGAGGGGGCGGGGACACCGGAGGAGTTTGAGATGGAGGGGAGACCGCATTCACAGGGGTCTGAGGTTTGGGCAGAACGACGGGTGGTGAGGGTTTGGCAGGAGGAGGTTGAGCTGCAGGGGATGCTGGGGAGGGTTTGGCCATAGTGATGTTGAGAGTAGTCTTAGCTTTAGCTGGGGTAGGAGCACTAGGGGATGGAGTTCGGATATCAGGCACAGAACGATGACTCGGGGGAAGGGCGGCAGGGGAACGTGTCGTAGCTGATGCAGGTGCAGCAGGAGGAGACACAGGCTTTACCGGCTGGACTGTAGAGGGCGCTGAAGTCGCCGGTGGTGCTGCAGCCTGTTTAACGGCAGCAGGCTTCATTGCAGGTAGAGTCATGGTGGATGTTACCACTGAAGGCGCAGGAGCCGGAGCTGATGAAAGCGTTTTGACAACAGCTGTTCCACTGGACTTTTGGGGTGCTGTTGAAAAGACTTTGAATTTGAAAAACGAAGATGCATAGATGCATAAGATCCGTTCAAAATGATATTACACTACTGTTAAAAAGTTTGAAGTGGGTACTAACGTTTTGAATATTTTTGAATGAAGTCTCATAAGCTTGCGAAGGTGGCATTTATTTGATCAAAAATACAGTAAAAACAGTAATATTATGAAATATTATCATTTAAGGCAGTGGTCTCAAACTCAGTTCCTGGAGGGCCACAGCTCTGCAGAGTTTAGCTCCAAATCACACCTGCTTGGAAGTTTCTAGTAATCCTCTAGTAATCTTGATTAGCTGGATCAGGTGTGTTTGATTAGGGTTGGAGCTAAACTGCAGAGCGGTGGCCCTCCAGGAATTGAGTTTGAGACCAATGATTTAAAGTAACAATTTTCAGTTACACTTTATTTTAAGGTGTCCTTGTTACAGTGTAATAACACATTTAAGTACTGAGTAATATTAATTAACCACATGTACTTACTATATGGTTAGGGTTAATATTAGGTTTGGCTTAGGGTTACTTGCATGTAATTATGCATAATATATTGTTATTATAATAGCAAGTACATGTAACGTGTAACAAGGACACCTTAAAATAAAGTGTTACCCAATTTTCTATTTTAATATTTTTTTAAATGTAAGCTGAATTTTAAGCAGCCGCTACTCCAGTCTTCAGTGTCACATGATCCTTCAGAAATCATTCTAATATGCTGTTGTTACTGTCACTTTTGATCAATTTAATGTGCCCCTGCTGAATAAAAAAAAACAAATAACTGACCCCAAATTTTTTTAACAGTATTATATTATATTATTAGATTAAATATATTCATAATATATAATACAGAATTTTGGATCAAATTCACTGTCATTTGGTAGTTTTGTGACATGCCATTTGTCTTCAAAGAACATGAAAAAGGTAAAAGAAACTATGACCAAAAATGCTTTAAATATCGGTACACCTGCAGCAAAAATGAACATGGCTTTGTTTAGTAAATTATTGGCTGCCAACAGCGTAAAATTGTTGAGAACCACTGATGTAGGTAAAAACATTTGTGCACCTGTTGAGTCCAGGACGATTTTTTCAGACAGATTGCTGTAAGGTCCCTGACCAGCCTTGTTCACACAGGCCACTCTGAACCTGTATGCAGCACCAGTTGGAAGGTCCGTGACATTGTAGTAACAGTCAGCCACACCTGTGGCTACTATGAGCCAGTTAATCTCACCTAGGAAAATAAATATTACATTGTTACATGTAAAGAATAAGAATTGGTTGCAACACCCATCTTTTCCAAAAGAGGGCAGTAGAGCTGAAAAAATAATAACTGTCTTTCCTCTACATTCTCCTCCACATTTTTTTTTTTACATTTGAACAAAACATGTAGTAAGAAAATCTAGGCAATTTAGGAAAATCAAGATATTACAGTATTACCATTATAAAACATAAAATTTTTGCTTTTAAAATCAAATTGGAACAGAGCTGACAATCTTTTCAACAATATACTTTAAGAATCTCACTTTAAATAGTCAGTCAAAGTAAGATAAATAATGAATGCTGTTCACTAACCCTCTGTCTTCCTCTCCAGAGAGTAGGTGCATGGTGCCGTGGTGTCTGAGGGTCTCCATACCACCAGAGCGGTGTTTTTATATTTCTGAGGCACCTCAGGAGTCCCAGGACTATTAGGCAGACCTACAAAATAATATTTAGTGTTTACTACTAGAAATTGTCTTGGTTGATATGTCTTTCGAAAAACTGGTCAAAAGATTAGGGTAAATAAATGTTATTTATTTATTTAGCAGTCACATATTAAACTTATCAAAAGAGACAGTAAAGAAATTTAGAAAGTTACAAAAAAAAAACTATTTTAAATACATGATGTATAATAAAATATATATGATAATGTTTCTTAAATGCCAACTCAGCATATTAGAATGATTTCTGAAGGATCATGTGACACTGTAAACTGGAGTAATGGCAGCTGAAAATTCAGTTTTGCCAATCACACAATCACAAGAATAAAGTACACTTTAAAACATACTCAAATACAAAACAGTTTTTTCTTTAATTGTAACAATGTTCCACAATGTTACTGTTTTACTGTATTATTATTATTCAAAAACATGGAAAAAATCTTACCATCCCCAAAACTTTTGAAAGGCAAGTGTGTTACCGAAATTATTTAGCTGAACATAAACAGAAAACTTCATATTTGCTATAGAAAGTCACATGCTTTTCCACATTTTTGCAATTTACACATTTTTCCTTGACCATGGAAACTTTGCAGGTTAAGGGATATTATAATATCCACATTTCCGACATTAATGTAAGAAAGAAAGAAAGAAAAGAAAGAATAAACAAAACAAAACTGTCTCAGGTAGGGCAACTACGTACATAATATTCGCACCTCTGCTAGCAAGTCACCTTTCCGTATTAATCAGCTTTGTGAACCACAAAAAGGAGAGAATAATTTATGGCCTGCTGTTCTAGGAGAAAATAGCTTTGCACAATGATAAGCAGTGCATTAGCCTGCTCACCATGTTAGAAAGCCAATGGCATTTCTGTTCTCAAGGCTAAAAGAGTTCCTTCCTGAGTCTTGCTGTGATGAGTTATGCACTAACTCTTAAAAAATAAATTTAACTGTTCTTTCACTGTGTCCCACTTTCATCTCTGTTCTAGCCTTTACTTTTCTGAAAAATTCTGGATGACTGCATTGTAGCTCTTCTCTTCTTATTTTGTCCTTAAGGGGTTTTAACAATGACAGCGCTTCTCTGCAACAAAATGATGAGATCACATTCGTTTTCAATGAGAGATTTCATTCATTTTCAGCGACACATCAAGTTTGAGAGAAGTGATGCGTAAAATCGGATGCACAACCATGTCAGAAATTGTCAGCATTCTTGACTAGTGTATTGATGATAATTCTTTTTCATGAAATGATCTATTATGCATTGCTGCAATTTATACATAAACACTTTCCCCAGCAGAATATTTCATTGCTGTGGATAATATCTGAAAGTCTTCAAAGTCTAAATTTTCCTTCTGTTTTGTTTTCTCAATCTATTTTTCATTTACCCATCTATTCTCCTTCCTAACCAGCCAGACTTTTACTTCCTCATTAGCTTTCTTTCTGATTATTCTTGTCTTAAACTTACGAGCAAGGGACACAACGCATGAGCTGGTGACAGAGGCCAGTGCGTTTGAAGCCACACATTCATAAAGCCCTGCATCCTTCTTGGTGGTCTTCATAATCATCAGCAGCTGTCTCCCGTCAGGGCAGGATATCATGTTCATCCTTGGGTCTATCTCAAGTGGCTTCTTATCTGAGAATACACAAAGTTGAAAAGCAAAACTGTTAGTTGGGAACTTCAACTTTTTCCAAAATCATAATCTCAAATCCACAACCTGGTGTGCTCTAATGTTAATGTTGACATTTTAGACTTTGACTTTGGTGTTGTTACTTTGAGGTGACATTTACTTGAAAAGACTGAAAAGAGATCCTTCTATATATAGCCAAAAAATAAATAGGTTTGTTTGTGTCCGCACAATTGCTATTAATTCATCTAGAATTTATGGTTTAGTGCAGCACAGATACTTTTAAAGAACAATATACCAATAAATATATGCGTTTAATCATTTTTTTAACTCTCAAAGTACTCCGTATTGGCTGAGACGGTATAATGTGAAAGAACTCATTTCTACAGATACAACATGAAGCCAATATAGGGAGATAATACACTTACAATTACTGCAAAGTTATTTTATATTCAGTATATTCAGTTAAGGATATTGCACTCAATTTAGGTCAGATTATATTATCTTTAGTCCCATAGAAGCTTATATTACAGTTTGAATCAGACCTTTCATCCATGAGATGCGTGGGTGAGGACTGCCAGCAGGGAGGCAGCTGAGAGTAACGGGATCTCCCTCCAAGAGAACGTGGTCCCTTAGTTTGATATGGAACACAGGAGGGAAGTCTAATTGTTGAGAGAATCAGTGAAAAGATTAGTGAGACAGGCACTATAATTTATCTCCCACAGCTGTGCCCAAGCAAGTCCATATGCATAATTGATTCATTGATGATACATGTAAATCTTTATAACAAGACCGGATGTAATCAAATAGGTGTCTCCTTTTGTGCACAAGTTACTGTGAAATGCATAAAATGAGATGTGCAATACCAGATGTTAGACGCGTGTACTGGCGAGAGCGGAGAGAGCCATTCTCCCTGGCAATGGAAGCTGGGATGTCTGGTTGGGAAACCGTCTTGTCTCTTTTTCCCCTCGTCAATCCCCAGCGGTCCCATCGTGATCTATGCTCAATTTCTGCACCTGGAAAAAAATGACGACCTTTTAACAACAAGAAGGAATGATCAAATTAAGAGCATTAACCAAAAAAAAAAATGTGCGTACTTTTAACAGCTGATTCTGGTTGGATGCTTGACATGGAATCGAGTGATTCTGATGACGTCCCTTTCCCTGATTGGGCAGCCAGTTGGTTCTGTGGGACACCCATCCTCTTCAGACTGCCACCTTCTGAGGTGGAACGACGCAGTTTTGTGAATATAGGTGTCCTCTTCTCCATCTTGCTTTCATTATCGTCTTTCCTGTCCTCAGAGTGGCTCCTAATCCTTGTGGATAGGCTTGCCATGGTACTGCCGATCTTCTTGCGCATGGCAAGGATAGGTGACTCTGAGGGTGCTTTGGACTCAGGCTCTGGGGGAGGCTCAGGACCTCCATCCAACCTCACCATCTCAATCTCTTTCTTTTCTTGGGATCCCCTCCGTCCCAGTGCCCAGGACAGACGACGCCTGGGTGCTGAAGCTTCCTCTTCTTTGAGCTTCTCTTCCTGCCTCTCTACTGATGGGGTTCTTTTCAAGCGCATTGAGAGTCTCCTCATGAACCCAGGGTCCTTCTCCGCCTCACGAAGATCCTGAACTGACTTGGACTTCTCCTCCAACCGCCTTGGAACAAATTCTAAGGGTGCACCAATTGGCCCTGGGCGATACATTTCTTCTGCAGTTTCTGGAGCAACGGTGGAAGGCTTTTCTTCAGTCTTCTGGAATGAGAAGCGTTTAAGACTACGAGTTAGAGAGGACTCACGCTTCTTGAAGCGAGCTTCAAAGACCTCCTCAGATGCAAGGTCCTGAATGTTGCTTCCAGTAGACGGCTCTCGCTCAAGGGAGGCACGAGTGGGAGTCTTAGGAGGACTTGGCTCTTTAGGAGGATGTTCTGTTGAGGCAACCCGAGAAAAGACTGCAGGATGTTCAGTGGTTTGGCGAAGGTCTGGTTTGGATGAAGAAGTTGACAAAAGGGTTGGTTCAGAAATGTGTCTGGAAATGGGTGCATAGACTGGAACTGATGGTGGGCTGGTTGTTGGTGTAGGTGTAGGCACAGGAACAGGATCAGGTTGGCTAGATGCATAGACTGATGGTACCATGATGGTCTGCATGATACTAGCATATGCAGACACTCTACCATCTGGGAGCACTGTATGTGCAGGGAGTAATGGAGTCACATAGGATGAGACGACACTCTGGGGGCTGGGAGCTGGGGCAGCTGTTGGGGTCACCGTGATTGAGCTGGTGGTAATGGTGACCTCTGGAGACTTTGGTGATGCCTTTACATCATCCTCAACTTCTTTAACCTCAATCTCTGGAGCAGGAGGCTCCACTTCTTTCTCTGGTTCTTTATCCTCTCTTTCTTCCTCTTCCTCAATTGTTTCCTCTACTATGGGGGTCTTCAGCTTAATTTCATCCACTTTTTGAGACTTTTCACTTGGCTCCTCTAACTTGCTCTGGACCTTCTCTTGTGCATCAGTCTCCCAAGATTTCTGATCTACACTTCTGGATTCATCTGCATTAGTTTTTGGCACAACAATGACTCCTTCGGATTTATTGTCCTTGTAGACAGCTGACTCTTTTTCCTCAATTTTCTCTTTCTCACGTCTCTCTGGTTCTGGCATATTAATTTTTGGGGTGATGGGGCGAGAATCCTTGACTGGCTCTGTGAGAGCAGACATAGAAACAGCTTCCTGCAGTCGTCTCTCTTCTATTTGTGCCAGTGGGATCTCTAGAGGTGCTCCCATCCGTCGGTGCAGGGGCATGGGCTCTGAATCACCCTGGCTGAAGGAAGCACTCTTGCGGAGTATCTTGGTCTTTGGGATATCCTCTCTAGGAGACTCGCTGGATGCCGCTCTAACAAGAGGAGGGTTACCAAGGCGAGACCCCCGCACATAGCGCTTCTCATCCCCCATGCCTAATGTCTCCAGCAATGGGCCTCGTAATCCGCTCATCTTGTTGTCTACAGAGCCACCCCTGAGAAGTCTCTGCCTCATAAGTTCCAATTTCAGGGCATAGTCTTCCTGGCTCAGCTTTGCAGCTCCTGGACTTGGGCTTCTCCTTGGAAGCTCCATAGATACTGACTTTTGTAGAATTCTACTTCCATCGGTAGAGCTTTCTTCTGTGCCCTCCTCTGGTTTGATGTGGAGCTGTAGGGCACTGTCAGCCGAGCTCCCTCTGCGCAACTCTCCTCTGCGACGTGCTCCCTCTGGCTCATCTGACTCCATGCTTGAACCTCTGCGCATTGGTCTCTTTGCGTGTTCTGCTCTTTTGGCCAATTCTGCTGGTTCTTCATCAGATGAGCCTTTTTCATCATCTTGTGTTGACCTCTTCCTGGCTCTACCCCTAGCAGCTGCATCTCCACCCTCTTTCTCTGACATCTCCACTTCCATGGGCTCTGACTTCTGATGGCTTGAAGCAGGCCTCTCAGCATTTCCATTCGGTCTACCTGTCATTTCATCATCCCCTACAATTTCAGTCAGTGACATTCTAGAACCTGAGAATTCCATGTTTATGGGCATTGGGATAAAAGGCAGCTCATCAATGTCTTCATTCGAATCTGAAGATGATGATGGTGGTGGTGAGCCTTGTTTCAGATGTCGTGGAACAGCAATGGAAATGTGGCTGGAGAAGTCATCCAGTAACTCTGGTATAGACCTCATCATCATCTTAGATTTATAGCTGATAAGGGATCGCTAAAAGAGATATGTGAGCATTGTTACAATGACATACTAAAATAATCTATAATGTATTAAGCACTGAACAAAATCATTAAAATTATCTTACCTGCCATTTTCTTCTGGACATAAACTTTTTGAGGGACTCTGTGCTGATGCTCTTACCCTTATTCAGGGTCTAAAAGAATGAAATATGTATTTTAACAATCATGGTAAATAACTTTTTCCATTAAATACTTTGATCTAAAATGTTTAAAACTTAAATTAACTTGATGCTGTATTAGTTTAAATAACATATTTGGATAGCCATGGGTCTAAAGGAGCATTTCTTTACTCTTCTACTCTGTCGTTACCTTGAACCAGGGGTGCCGAAGACATTCATTAGCATCGGGTCTCCTGCAGATAAAACAACATTAAACAAATTGCCAGTTAACACAAAGCGCTCATAGCAGTAGAAATAATTTTCTCGACAATAAATTATCAACAGTGTGGTGTGGTGCTGCAGATAAGCACCGTAGATTCCACTTACAATCTATCAGCCACCAGCAGTTTAATGACGAATCCCTTAGCTTCATGGCAGAGGTCGGTAAACATGCTTTCTTCAAAAGCTACATTATAGTTCCTGATGTTGAGAACAGAACTGCGGTCGTTTTCTCCAGCAAAAGGAGAAACTCCAGTGAGACTGCAAAATAGAGTTGTTTGTTGAAGTCTAACTGAAGATACTGTATTAGTGATGAACATTCTAAGTAAACATATATTTTTATAATATATAACATAATATAATGTAAAATTACATAGATATTTTTATTCTAATAGACACAATTGAAATAATCCTACCATACGTATGTTAGAACTCCAACAGGCCTGTAAGAAAAAAAAGTTGAATTGTGAGGCACTAATGTATTCATGATACTTTAGAGGCTGCATACAGATTTGTTCAAGAGCTGTTTTGTGATGGAGGGACCAGGTGCATTACCAGATGTCCGTTGCCTTGGAGACGGGTGTCTGGTTAACAATCTCTGGGGCGACAAATTCTGGAGTGCCATATCTGCAGTACTGTGCCTCATCAGGCGTGAACTTTACAGCATTTCCAAAATCACATACGCGGATCTGATCACTACTAGGGTCTGTCATGAGGATATTATCAGGCTGAGCAGAAAAAAAAGAGGAGTCTAGTCAACACATCGTTTCCTTACCATGATTATTCCTTACTTATGGAAGTAAATGGTAATGACAGCAAATTACATAACATTTACCTTTATGTCTAGATGAAGTATATCATGCTGATGAAGATAGCCAATACCCTCCAACAGCTGCCTCACGCTGGATCGGATCTGCAGTAAACAATTCAGACAGTTTAGGGACACACGTCACTTTTGCTAGTCCTGTCCCTACAGAAATTCTGAAAAGAATACATTCTTTATCCTCTCGATAACTAGGAGATGCAAAGACAAATGGCCCACGACAAACCAAATGTGACAATAGTCTGCTCAAACATTTGAAACTTTTCTGGTCACTTTGAAAGGTCAAACTTGTTCACCAACCTCTGACTCCATTACTGTTGATTTCTTTGTAAGCCTTTCGAGAAGCTCCTCATGGCATCTTTACACATTGTCAAGGACAATCACAGTGATGGGGCAAAGCTTGTGATCAACTCATCATCACTACAACGTGTGAGAGGAAGTGTGATTGTGCCAGATTGGATGTGAGATAGTTATACAGATAGTTATCACAAGTGAAAATGCATCTATTTTACACACCATTTCATTTAAAAAAAAATTTTCATCGCAAATTATAATCACAACAGTTTAAGTTCAGTGTTCAAATAAAAAAAATTTACATGTCTTAGTATTTGGTTTGTTTTTCTTTTGCAGTCTAGAAATAGTGCATAACCTCAATATTTCATATTAATTTTACACACTTTTTTGTGTTTTCAATTTTTCAAAAGCCTTAAACTTTCTGCTCAAATTTGATTTCAATTCTAGACTTTTAGACTCCACTGTGTGATTATATCAATTTAAGTGCATGTTTTATGTAAGATGTCCTTTCTTTGTGTGTCTTCCCAAGAGACTTTGCCCTGAAGGACACATAAGTCAACTATTTGTGACAGTCAAAGCACAGATGGACTGAAGCAATACACACCGGAACGATTCTAAGGCAGTTGTGAATATATAGGGTACAGATTACACAAGAATCTGTAGCAACTCTCAGCGCAGAAGGGCACTATTCATCTGTACGTCTGACTCACAATGAATGAACTACAAGATGATAGTTCATCATGACAAACTTTGAATGTCACAGAGTTCAAAATAAAACTTCATTTAATTAAACTTGCTTTTTTGGCCGGCGATCCTTAAAGCTCTCAGAGAAGTTAAAGGATACAGCTCTGTAATGATGATAACAGCATTCTTCTTCTCGAAGGCATCGTGAAAGTAGAGGATCCTCTCATGGTCTAGATGAGACAGGATGTTCAGCTCTCTCAGAGCGGAGGCCTTCCGTTTAGCCCGAGCGGAAATGAACTTGGCTGCATATTCAATCTTTCCCGCTTTCTGTATCACTCGTTTCACATATGAGAACGCCCCTCTAAGGAAAAAACATTTCTCATCAAATCATAGAAAATAGAACATTTGTTTGGGGAAAAAAGGTGAACGGTGTTTTAACAGGTGTCAACAGCAAACTAACTGATAATCAGTGGAGCAATAGCTTAATTCAGTCAATGAAAAGAATATATGAATCATCAATGCTTATTTAATTTAAAAGTGAAGTGTACGTCACGATTTCTTTGCATGTCACTAGCAGCACAGAAATTACACTCTTCACTTTTAAAAATGACCAATATAACTGAATATAGATTTACTGCAATTCACAGTAACATGACTGTGTAATACCTATTTATTGCATTACTGCAAATGGGTGTTTAACTGCTATTTTTCCTGTTTCGTTGGAGTTTCTTGCACAATACCAGTCCATCAGTTAACTCTGCTCTTACCCCCATACTGTAGTGTAATTGTGTTCACCTTGTCTCACTGTAGGCAATACTGTGTGTTTAATAATAGCTCTGTTCCAAAACTAGTGAATTTCCTTGCCATTGACTGGGAAGCTGTGATTTGGGTCACAATTTGTACAAAAACTCTTTATTAATCAATTAATTTCAATAGCATGTTGCTAATCTTATGATCTGATATTCAATAGGAACGCATAAAAATACACTACCATTCAAAAGATTGGGGTCAGTATTTATTTTATTTTATTCCCAATTGTAAGTCGCTTTGGATAAAAGCGTCTGCAAAATGACTAAATGTAAATGTAAATGTATTTATTGACCAAGAGAGAGAGAGATTCAGTCAGGACAAACTGATCAACAGTGACAGAAATGTATCACGGTTTACATAAAAAATATTACCAGTAAGTAGCACAACTATTTTCAACACCGATAAAAATAAAAAAAACTTTCTTGAGCACCAAATCAGTATAATAGAAAGATTTCTGAATGGTCATGTGACACCGAAGATTGGAGTAATGGCTGCTGAAAAATCAGCTTTGCCATCACAGAATTAAATTCCATTATAAAATATATTAACATTGAAAAGAGATGTTTAAACTGTAATAGTATGTCACAATATTACTGTTTTTACTGTATTTTGATCAAATAACTTCAGCCTTGGTGAGCATAGGAGACTTTCAGAATATTTAAAAATCTTATAGACCCAAAACTTTTAAACGGTAGTGTACATAAAGACAAATATTGTGAAAAATACTCATTTGTGAACATTCACATCAATCTTTTTTTAGTAATGAATGAAATGCATATTTATAACCAACTTTTTTGTTCACCATCTGTGGTCAAAATGTTGCCAAAAGATACAAGGTATCAAAGAGTGCACCTATGATGCCTTAACATCCTTTTAGAGCAGACAGCTCACTAGGTTTCGGAAAAGAGCTATTATGCGTGTAGAGCTGTAGCATGTGTCTGTTTGCAGCGGGTTCAGGGTCTTAATAGAACGGTGGCAGTCGGCCATAAAGATTATAATTAAAGCACAGAAAGAGCGACAGCATGCAGAGCAGAGATACAGCGCCACAATGGCTGCACTCCTCTCCGCCCAGTCGAGCGCTCAGTGTACCATTGTGTTAAACAAATAACCCTCCCTTTCAAATTTGATGGTCTTTATATATTAAACAGCTTCAAAGTCGCATTGATGCTAATCTGACCAGGTTCAAAACTGACATGGTTTGAGGAGTATGATGAGCATATTGACTGGAGGTGTTGATTTAATTGCATAATATATTGATTAATTAATTTAGATCAATATTTGCATACGAAAACCCCAAATAAAGACCATTAAAAGACATTGCTGTGGAAGATAAGTGAAACCCTGAATATGCAAATGGTTTTAGATGTATCTAATGTACTGTTTATGTCCATATTACTGAACATACTGCTTTAAACAGACAGCCCTAATATTTATATTAAGGGCTTCTGGGTAGTTACTCAGTACAGAAGCTGTGCAAACCTTGTCTATATGAGGCACAGAGATCCCATTTTTTACAACTTGAGAAAATTTGAGAAAGGGTCTTGTGGCCTCTTCTGAAGTGGCTGAATCATTCTTTGATTGTGGAGCTTGAAATCGCATACTTCCCTATCAAAAGTGCATTTTCAATAATGTGCCAACCCTTTCCTCAGCTGATGCTTTATTAAACCTTAGACGTGTGTGATGAGTCAGAAGACCTGAGATCTGTCAACAGCGAGAGCTGATGGAGTCGGCTTTTTGAGTTTCTAGGCCGACAGAGGAAATCAGTAGAGATAAATGGTGCATGTCCAAGTGAGGCTCTGGGCGGATGACTCACCTCCCAATTTCCTTGTGCACGTCATAGTAATCAGTGAGCCTACGCATCTTTCTTAAGATGGACGCCTCATCCTCCATGGGGTCGTCTTTGTACTCTTTAGCTAGACACAGAAATTACAAAGTTAATTTCTAAAAGCTAGTCAAATGAATTGGCAAGTTTTGTTTGATCAGGCTACACATACACTATAGGTTTAATAAATTTTTCTGAAACATTTCAACACATTCACTACCATTTTAATATACACAAATATATTTGAATAAATACAATAAATGTGTATTGTTTATTTTATCCACACATATTTTTTTTTATTTACAGTACGTACATAAATGGTTTGAAAACGTTATTGTATGATTGTATGTTTTGTTGTGCTTTGTTAACATTATTTTCTATAAAGTTGCTTTAGAACAATATATATTTTCAAAAAAAGCTAAACACATTTGTGCAATTAATTCAAAAATATATATTTTTAGATAATATTTTGAAATAACATAAATTATTTATTTTAAACACATTTATATGTTATATATGTTAATTAAATTTTTACACATAATATTTCTCATTCAGCATAAATGATACAATTTTCGGACTTTTTGATATTTGACTGATATTTTAGGAAGGGGTCACTTGCAACAAAAAAATTCCTAATCGTAATCTTAAGGAAATCAATAGTATCCCCATAATTCAGAAACTCATTGGAACTGGAGATGGACAAGGGAATCACCCATACAAAATGTTATATTTGGCCCCATGACAGTGCTGGATTTATCGCTTTATTCCATGTGCTTAGAAACAAAACCTCCTTCATTAAAGTGAAAGTGCTTACCGATGTGGACAGTCAGCTCAGCCTTGCAGGACACAGAACCGGCCAGATTCTTAGCAGTACAGGTGTAAACTCCTGAGTCATCGGCTTGAGTGTTCAGTACCACTAGAGAACATTCATTGTCATCGTACACAAATGTGAAATGGCTGCTTTCGGACAGCAGGGTGTCTCCCTGAAAATCAGAGAAAAACAACTGAGTGGCCATCCAACTGTTGTGATTTGAATTTAAAATGCTTTTGTGTGGGTTTGAGGTGAACAGGGTAGTGACGAATTAAATAGAAGGCAAAGCCTTGAGGCAGTAGATGGGATATCCAACCGTACCATTCAAAGCATAAATTAGCATGATTTACAGGATGTGATAATGCTCTCAGGGATATGGCTGAAGGAAATATCAGGCAAGCAGTGTTAGTGAGAGATCAGCGGGTGGAAAAGGGGCTGACATGGTTTGACTTCAAGATCTGAATAAAAGTCAGATCTACCTTTAAAGTAAGTTTTTCCAGGTGTACATGGGAAATAGAAAAGAGATGAACCCTCAGCTAAACCCTCAGTGACTAGAATTGATATGAAAACAACAAACATCTACCTCAGCATGAGTATCAGGAACGGCTTATGGTGAAACAGCAAGAATTTTTGGCTTCAAAGAATTGGGATTTTTAAAAACAAATCTAAAGCACAAGCGTTCCTAGTTGCCCTCTGTAACATTTTTAAATGTATTTTTATATTTATAATGGTACCATTATAAGTGGACATTTTTGTACTTACAATGATTTTTCAAATTAAATGGGCTATTTTTTTTTACTACTATTTATAAGGCGACAAGCATATATATATATATATATATAAAGGCGAGTTTGTTGAGTATTATAGGTTTTCACTGCCACAAATGTAGATTTATTAAAAGAGAACCATATTTAATAGAACATAAATCCTCAAAAACTATTTTCTAATTAAATGGTACATGCACTACAACAAAAACACACACCTTATACCAGAGGATGTCTGGGACGGGCTTTCCTTCAACCACCACCGCGAAACGAGGAGTCTCACCTACATTCACATCCAGGTCTTCCATGATGGTCTCAAAAGTTGGCGCCACTAGAGACAGAGAAATCAATGAGACTCAGATTATGTGCAATAATAACAGAAACACATACACAGCAACGTACCTGCCATTTCCAGGGTTAGGGTGCATGTGTCGCTGCCATACTTGTTGCTGGCGATAGACGTGAGCTGACCAACATCACTGCTCTTTACCTTGCATAGCTTCAGCGTATGCTGGTCATCATCAGGCATGCTCAACTCAAACAGACCCGGTCTGTTAGACAATGTCACTGCCCCCCTGAAAATATAAAGGCAGAATAACTACTGGTTTTCTTTTGGTCAACTACATTCATGTCCTTGCAAAAGCAAAAGGATGGTGTTGATATTTTAGGTTATATGACTATACATTTGAATAGATGCAAGAAACAAAAGACCGAATGGAATTCAGTATGCAAATAGGTGTAACTCTGAGAAAACTGTTTAGGCATTCTGAACAAACCCTAACAAAAATATTTGAGGAATACTAATACAGTGCTGTCTTAAATTATAGCATCAAAGAATTATTAGCATAGGAAAAACTTGCACTGCACGTCTAATCAAAGTTATCCTGGGAATCATGATTTGAAAAGGATAGGAGGCATGAAGCAACGACTTATTTTTTCTGTTCAAGACACAAAGCTGTTGTATGGATACAGAAGACTTACAGCAATGCAAACGAGTCATATGCACACTACTATAATTGTACTTTTTGTGTATTTTGAGGCTTGTAATTATAAACTCCCACTTTTCATGTATGTAAAAAAGCAACTCGGACATTCTTATAAATTTCTCCTTTTGCATTAGATTTAAGAAACAACATGAAGAAGTGTAAATGAGTAAATGATGACCGAATTTTCATTTTTGAGCATTTTTATCATTTAAATTTTGCATAATTATTAGGCATAGCAAAAAAGCATAAGATCTGAAATTGATTTAATACAATCAAAATGCATTTGCAGAAATGACAGACATTTTCTAACTTCACTCATAAATATCTGAAAATTTATAAAGTTAAAAAATATGAATATTAATAGCTTTTGAGGCATATTAATAGATCATAGCTACAAACAATTATTAACACAGGAACAATGGCACTGAATGTCTATATTTGTGTCATCTATATTTGCCTTTGTATCATGATTTGAAAGGGTGGAAGACAGGACTTTTATTTAATAATCATATGGACAAATATTATGGTGCTTTTTTATCTTAAAGCTCACAAGTATACATTCCTAACCACTTTTATTGTATGTAAAAGAGCAGCTGCTCAGACAATCTGCTAAACATTTTTTGTGTGTGTGTTTGACAGAAGAAACAACATGAGAATGAGTAATTGATGAGAGTATTATAATTTGAGCAATTTATGCCTTTAAGTATTGTATCAACAGTTTCATAAGTTACGTATAATTATTAAGCATAGCAAATACGTATAGCCATTCCAAAATGATTCATTGCAATCAAAATGCAAAATACCTCTTCCATGTGACTGATGCATTGACGTGGTTGAGAGTGACTGTGATGCTTAAGGGCTGCTTCTCCACCATATACACAGTATCCGGCTTGTCAATGAGTACAGGAGCCTCCTGGAGGTACGGACCTGCAGACGGAGAGATAAAAGCCAGTCTCTTGCAGTAACTCATACATCTCATTGACCCGTCTGACTGTGGCTGTCCTTGTCTGCTGAGGCATACCTCTATCTAGCAGCTGCACTGGCTCGGTGGCAGGCGATGGCTTGCTAAAGGCCTTGCTGGTGATTGATAGCACCCTGAAGGCGTAGCGGACACCTTTAGACAGATTGGTAATGGTATAGATGGTCTGTTTCAGGCAAGAGGCGATGATGGTCCACTGGATCGACCCTAGAGCTTGCTGCTGAACAGCATACATCAGGGAGCTAGGATCTGGAAATAAAAATAAAAATCTTTTTGCATTAAGTTTGAAAGCCAAAACCAAAAAAGGAAATCTGATTACTTCCGATACATTTTTCAAATACACTGCAAAGAGAGGAAACAGCACTTGACAATATGGAACAAGGACACATGGCTTAGGCAGTCAATTCAGCAGTAAATCTGTGATTGTTTCCAACAACATCACCAAGACATAGAATATCTGTTGGAAAGCAATAAATAAAATGTTACGGTACCACAGTGCTAGTAAACTATATTTAGCTGGTGGCCATACTTGGAAATGTGTTAAGGAAATAAGAGGAGGTCAGGTTAATCATCTGTGATGTTATCCAACTAGCGTCACCACACTGTTGCTCTATCAATATTTACTGTATGCTGAGAGAGTACATTTAGTATAAAGAGAGGATGCCAATAGAGCGACTCTTGGAAATAAAGATCACAAATGTGACCCTGGAGCACAAAATAGCACGGGTATATTTGTAGGAATAGCCAACAATACATTGTATGGGTCAAAATTTTCCCAAAAATCATTAGGATAAGTAAAGATCATGTTCAGATTTCAGATTTTCAGGCCAAATATTGTCCTATCCTAACAAACCATACATCAATGGAAAGCTTATTTATTCAGCTTTAAGATGATGCATACATCTCAATTTCATAAAATTGACCCTTATGACTGGTTTTGTGGTCCAGTTTCACAAATGATATCTCTTTAATGGAAAAGTTCACCCAAAAATGACAATTTTGTAACTTATCATTACATATTTGTTAAATTCAATCATTTTTGTTACACAAAGCTGTCATATGGCTTTAGAAGACTTAAATACAGTGCAAAAGTTCCATATTTATTATGCTTCTGTGGTGCTTTTGAATCATTTTTGAAGCTTGAAAGCATCTGTTTCTATTCATTGAAATGACATGAAAGACAACAGAATATTCCTTTATTGTCAAACTAATCCTTTAATATCTATATTTCTTCAAGACCACAATAAGATTAAGAAGAGAGCCACTGGTCACAAAACAGAAAGTCCTGTCCCAAACTCACACTATTGGTTGAGAACCTAATCAAGTTGCACTTCTGGTGCAATTAGTGGTGCAGAAATGACACATTTAAATTTTAAGAGCCTTGCTTCACTGGTTTTGCACTTAAAAAACTCCCAATAATTTCAAATTTGTCTTTAGAGTTTCAGATATGTCAACATTTGTGTCTATTTTCATTTCCCCTAAAGTATTTTAGGGAAGCATCTGAGAAACAATGGATATTTTAAATCAAACATAACTGGGAACGCCATTAAGAATAGCTCTATAATCCTACAGCTATGAAAGAGCAACCACTGACCAATTAAAATGTTCCTTTGGGGAGCTTCAAACCTTTAAATGAGAATGCTACAGTACAAGAAGAGTTTCTAAATTAAATGAATATATATATAAATAACATGCATAATTATACCAATGGACGGATCCAGTCTTCTGGGTTTCCTCCAGCTTAGCGTGATAGTCTTGCCAGTGATGGACTCAATGACTGGGGCCCCATCTGGCGGGTCAGGAAGGATGTCTAAAACGGCAAAAGTGTCAGTCAGAATATTTATTTGGTGCCAGAGGAGTCTCTCGCTATTTTTCACACATGCACACATATGCTTCAGCCTTAAAATAAATTGTAGTATTGCTTTGAACAGTCTGGGATATGGAAAAAAACCCAGAAATAAGCTGTGGTTATATCTATGGCGCTGATCGGGCTGCTAACTTGGGAGTGTCTAACTAATCCTTTGGAGTAACTCACGTCAGCAGTAGGCACTGCAGATTCAAAGAAAAATATTTTTAAAACACCATTTGACCAATTAATTTAGGATAAATACCAGACAAGGATTTAAAAAATAATTTAAAATAAATTGACTTAAAAAAATAAGAGAGTAGAGCTGAACTAAAAAATATTCCCAACAGAAATCTATAAATATATATGAATTTATTTTCTAAATATAAGAATTTATATAAAATGTATTTATTATTTTATATTAATTAATTTCTACCTTTCCAATCTTGAAAAAATCACATCTATTTTTAGGTTTTTACTCAGGGAACTTGCGTAATATCCATGTTTATTGTGTCAATATTGTGGTTACTGAGCTTTGAAATCATGCTCATATTGTGGCCAAAATATTATCATAATAAATAATAATATAATATATGAAAAACATGCATAAAAAGCTTTTTTTTAACTTACTGGTGAGCTTCTCAAGTCCTTTTGCTTGAAAAAGATGCACTTTTTCTAATGTATTCAAGTTGTCAAACATAGCTAGCAGAAGCCATTGATATATTAAACTCACCTGTCACATAAAGATGGGCATAGCAGGTGGCCTTGCCCACCTTATTGGATATGACACACTTGTAAACTCCTCCGTGGGCATGACAAACAGAGCGGATCACCAGGCTGTGAACATCTCTGACTACAGAAGAGACAACATAGAGAACAAACACTTCATATTCCTGCTATTCCCGACACTCACACTATCATTTCCACAGGGACTGCTTTCCGGAAAAGCTTAGCAGACTGTAAGAGAATTGAATTATATTATCAACTAACTTACACTGTGTCATTTTTCTGTCCTCTGTGCTGTCAATCCTCTTGCCATTGTGAAACCAGATTATGGCTGGATACGGCAGGCCAGCCACTTTGCACCTGAGCACAGCCTCTCTGCCCTCAACTACATCCAGATCGTAGAGCGGCTTGACAAAGTCAGGCATGGTGAAACGTTCCACCTCATTCTCAGGCACCTCAGGTTCCTCGGGAATGGAGGGCATTTTTTCCAGCTTTGCTCTAGTAAAGATAAACCAAAACCATCAAGATGTTATGTTTTTATGCAAAAATGTTTCCATTAAAGAACAGTTTTGGCATTTTAGTCCTTTGATGCTTCACCAGAAAATGAAAACTGTCATCTTAAACATGTCAAAATGCTGTTTTTGTCCATGCACAAAGCTATCGTATACATTCAAAAGATTTGGAATATGGTGCACATGTCATATGGATAACATTATGGTGTTTTTGGAACTAAAAAGCCACACAGATCTATCCTTATATGTGACCCTGGACCACAAAACCAGTCATAAGTAGCATGGGTATATTTGTAGCAATAGCCAAAAATACATTGTATGGGACAAAATTACAGATTTTTCTTTTATGCCAAAAATCATTAGGATATTAAGTAAAGATCATGTTCCATGAAGATATTTTGTAAATTTCCTACCGTAAATATATCAAAACTTCATTTTTGATTAGAAATATGCATTGCTAAGAACTTCATTTGGACAACTTTAAAGGCGATATTCTCAATATTTATTTATTTTTTTTGCACCTTCAGATTCCAGATTTTCAAATAATTGTATCTCGGCCAAATATTTCCCTATCCTAACAAATCATACATCAATGGAAAGCTTATTTATTCAGCTTTCAGATATATGATGTATAAATCTCAATTTCGAAAAATTGACACTTAAGACTTAAGGTTTTGTGGTCCAGGGTCACATATGGAAAAACATTATGTAATGATTTTTGTGTTTCATGGACAAAATAACACCATACGTATGAAAGCTTATTTCCGTTACAAAACAAAACAAAACAAAAAATAAAGGCAATTGTGACTTTTTAATCCTCACAATTCTGAGTTTATATTTCACAATTAAATTTTTTCTGAATTGTTAGATATAAATCCGCAATTGCGAGAAAAGTCAAAATTGTGAGATAAAAAGTCACAATTACCTTTTTATTTGTTATTCCTTATTCCTTCATGCGACTTCTCACAATTCTGACGTTTTTCTTGCAATTGCAAGTTTATATCTCAAAATTAAGACTTTTCTTCTCAGAATTATGAGTTTATATCTCATAATTCTCACTATTTCTTGCAGAATTATGTCGCAATTCTGAGTTGATGTCTCACAATTCTGACTTTTTTCTCGGAATTGTAAGAAAAAAGTCACAATAAATTATTTTTTTTTTCTTATTCCTTATGGTGACTTTTCACAATTTAGAATTTTTCCTGGAAATTGCTAGTTTATATCACACAATTCAGACTTTTTGTTTCTCAGAATTGCGCAATTCTGAGTTTATATCTCGCAAAAGAAGAAGAACTTTCATTTTTGGGTGAACTAAACCTTTTAAACAAGTTCTGAGTGAATCATTAGTCAAAAGGTCATACATTTGAGAGGAAATTGCTGGTCTGGGCTCCTGCACATACAGCTCCGCTGCGCACTCGGCCTCGCCGTGTGAGTTCCGCGCTACTACTGTGTAGAGACCCTCATCTTCATTACTAACATGAGAGATGATTAGTGAGTGCCGTCCTCCTTCTTTCAAGATCCGAATGTCTTCGGTTTCCTCCAGCGGATGATCTGTTGAAGACATGACACACAAATGACTCAACCATCTTGATGTTATTTTACAGGACTGACACTGGGGGGCACTCAAGGGAATTAAGAGTCCAAATACCAAAGTGGCTCCAGATGACCCGAGGAGGTGGTGTCCCGCTGACCTTGCAGTCAAATCGAGCATTACGACCCTCGATAACTTCTAGTACATCCAGTTTACGGGTGAAGAGGGGCTCTATGGATGCTACGACCTTTAGCTTGGCACTAGAGGTCAGCTCCTCTATAAATCACATGACATGTGAAGTGAAATAGACAGTTTAATAAGCATCCTGCAATATGCGCTGATCACGTCATGAAACCTTTGGCAAAAAGGGTCATACTTATAACCTTAGCAACATGTTTATTTATTGGCATAAAATGGGCTGTTTCTTTTGTTGCTACTGCATGTTTGAAGGGATAGTTCACTCAAAAATTAGGACTCGGTCAGTATTTACTCGCCTTCATGTCGTTCCAAACCTGTATGACTTTCTTTATTCTATGGAACACAAAAGAAGATATTTTGAAAAATGTGTTTATTTTGTCCATGCATTCTTGTTTTGGACTGCCTTATCAATATAGGGGAAAAAAACAGTTAAAACATTCTTTAAAATATCTTTTTTGTGTGTGTGTTTAGCAGAAGAAGGTCAGTGGTACTGGTTTTAAATAACATGAGCGTGAGGGTGAACTATCCCTTTAAGATTTCTGAGCGCAACAGTCCACTCTGAAATATATGCTTGTCAAACTGTATAGGCCAGGCTGAAATAATCATGATGATTGTTAAAAATAGTTAAAAAATAGATGATTTTTAATAAATTCAGTTACTTATTTCCAATGTTAGGATAAATCAAAAAGAATATGCAGAGTTGCAGGTGCTACACCAAGCCAAGAAAATGTAATTCCTCATGATACAGTATGACTCGTTTAATGTAATGAGATTTGTAGAACAAATTATGTGTTGGTGTATAAAACAAACCATGTGGACCAATACCAAAGCTGCTCACCTTTAGCTGTGCTCAGTTTGCAGGTGTACGTTCCACTGTCATCCTCATGTACAGAGTTAAGCAGCAGCCTGCACCTTTTCCCATCAAAGTGCATCTTACAGTCCAACAGAGCTGGTTGGATGAGTTTCCCATCTGACAGCCAATCAACATCTGTGTCCTGCGGGCCGATCACATGACACTCGAACAAGGCAGTCTCCCCTGCCTTCACCATCACGTCCCTCACTGGCCGAATGATGGCCAGGCCTGGCTCTATTGGACGAGCTGGAAGAAAAATGATAAGGATCAGCCAAAGAGTGGTGAAGAAAAACATCCCATATAAGGAAATCCAGAGCTCAAGTTTAAAGCACACAAGAGTCTTTGCATGTGTTTAATCTGCTGCAGATATAGGAGACATAGTCTGCTAATAGCATGTGTTGTACAGCAGAGCAGATATATTAGAAGAATATGCTAATACGTTGTCTGTCAGCATAATCCGCTCATGGCTCAGTACGGATCAGCTCAAAATTATACCCAGAATTCCAAATTGCCTGGTCTGAGACTGCATTTTGGCTCTTTCAGACTTAAACTGATCTTAAAATACGTATTATGCCAAGGCTAAACTTATGCATATTATACCAAGGGTGCATTTATTTGATTAAAAAGTAAAAAAAATATTTTATATTAATATAGATTAATAATATTAATATCTATATTATATTAAAATATTAAGATTTTTAAAATGTTTTAAAATGCAAGACTGCATTAAAATCCTGTATTTAGTACATAGAATTGATTGAGAGAAAATTGTACAGCTGCTGGAAAAAAAATCACATTATATTAAATCAAGGTATGACACAATTTCTTCTGTATTCATATAAAAACTACTCACATTATGCATTCAAACACATTCACTGACTTACATTTAAAAAAACTGAAATCAGCTGCTGCATCGATCATTTGAAAAATCATATTTATTAAATATTCAAAAGGTGATAAGCAGTGTTGAGGAAGCTACAAACCGCTCATAATGTAAAGTACTTCAACTACAGTGATTGTCCGGGCAATGAACCTATGAATGGCTTAGTTGTCTCTGCATATTAAGCTGAGCAAGAAGAAAGTATATTAACAATGAAAAATCACATCATCTTTAGGAAAGTATTATCTACATTATTTATCATGCTTGTGATTCCTTAATGCATACAGGCCATGCAACACTAGCTGAAGCCCCTACCTTTCACCTCCAGTTTGCCCTCACACTGTTTAGTCCCATACTCGTTGATGATCTTGCAGGTGTAAACACCAGAGTCTGACTTCTGTGCTGATTTAATTATCATCTCAAAGTTGCCCTCCTCTGTCTCATCGACGATATGCCGTGCACCTGTTTTAATGGTCACTCTGTCTCTAAGCCTGATACAAAGAAAAATAAAAGTTTAGTTATGACTACTTCAAAATGAACAAACAGTCTATACTGTTTAAAACTATATTATGAATTATCTAGACAAATATTTTAGATTTGAACGTACCAATAAAGCATGGGTTTAGGCTGTCCACTCACTCGAACAGACATGGTCACCTCTTGATCCTCTATAACTGTTTGGTCTCCAATAACAACCTGTTATGTTGGTAAATGCAGAGGCTCATTATTGTTTTGTAAATAATACAAACGCCTAAAGGGGCATGTTGATGGTATAAAAAAAATGAGATGGAAAGAATTTTTTTTTAATGCTTTTGCATTTTCTTACAAAACTTTGGCAATCCCCAGAATTTTTAATTTTTTTTGCAAAATATGCAAATTTTCGGTTCCCCTGAAAAACTTTGCATTTGCTTAATAAACATTTGTGATGGAAATAAAATGAAGTTCAAGGATGAGAGCGAATGCAAAGTTTCTTTTTTTGCGAGAGAACCCAAGACCATTTTTTCTCCCACCTTATGTTTTTTCATGACCATTTTTACAAAAATTTAATCAGCATCTTAATGTTTCCAAAAAAAATAGGAATGGTCATGTTTTAGATTTTGGATTATGAGGATTACATGTTTACAATTTTCATGTTCAAAAATAAAATTTGTTCTCTGAATGACTAATTTGCTGTTAAACTCCTCATATGAATGTCTGCATGCCATGTATAATTTAGTTTAGACAGTTTGCAAGAATGTTTAGCGTCCTTGGTATGAAAATGATGGCTGCAAGGTGTTGTGCCCATTTTCGACTCCCTGCCAAATTATTACCCCCCTTGTTGAAATCGCTACCTGATTTCCTAACCCCACCCCTAATCCTAACCCCTCCCCCACACCTACCCCTAAACCTACCAATACTAGGGGGGTAATAATCTGGCGGACACCAAGGTTCCCACGCTGGTCCTGACTGGGCTCTGTGAGAAATACCAATGGGATTGGAGTGGATTTACAAGCAATACTTATAGATTTGCATGTTTACATCTCTACATTTGGGCAACCTTTAACAAGTATAGTCAACATTCATCTCAGAACAATATGACTTTTTGTTCGAAAACAACAACATCACGGATGAAAAATTCACAGAGAATTACTTTTTGCTTTTGCCTCTGACAGAGAGAAATGGATTAGAAAGGTGAAGGATGAAAGACATAGGCTGAATACAAATCAGGATCCCTGAAGAGAAAGGATACTGTAATCCCAAATCCAATCTCAGAAAAGTCCAGTGACAATGTGAATGCCAGTGCTGGGGACAGATCGCTTTCAAAAAGCATCACAAAAACAGAGGATGAAGAAGATTTACTCAGAAGAGTGTCTAACAACAAATTTGTTATGCTATGTAGGAAATTTTAAAGGATTTTCAGTGGCATTCATATAATCATAAGATAAGGAATGGGATTTTAGCTGTGCATTACATAATGGTTAGAGAGTCGGACTCGTAACCCAAAGGTTGCGGGTTCGAGTCTCGTACCGGCAAGGATTGTAGGTGGGGGGAGTGAATGTACAGCGCTCTCTCCCACCTTCAATACCACGACTGAGGTGCCCTTGAGCAAGGCACCGAACCCCCAACTGCTCCCCGGGCGCTGCAGCAAAAAAATGGCTGCCCACTGCTCTGGGTGTGTGTTCACGGTGTGTGTGTGTGTGTTCACTGCTGTGTGTGTGCACTTTGGATGGGATAAATGCAGAGCACTAATTCCGAGTATGGGTCACCATACTTGGCCACATGTCACTTCACTTATGAAGTGATAAGTCAACTTATATTAAGTATATTAAGTAGTATGTAGGTTCATGGCTGTGATGTAAACTAAAAGCTATTGGCTATTTGACCCAGTAACGCTTCTGTAGGTCCTGCTTCAACTTCCTGTTTCAACAAACAGGAAAGAAAACAGCGCTGGTCAAGCCATTTCATAGTGTCTTTAAGATGCATCCATTCAATGTAAAGCTAAACTGCTGATGCTGATTTACAAATGGACATACAGAAATAAGCTACAGAACTGAGAGTCATTCCTTAAGTGAGGTACATGTGTAAACATATGAAACCATTTGCCGTGAGAGGCCTGAAGCCACGGCATGCGGTGAGACTCAGCGATGCATGTACCAGGAGAAAAAAATAGACACAGTGTCTCTTCTTACAACAGCTTAGAGCATATATATTACCGGGAACCCGGGTATGATTCTAATTTCAAAGCAGTAACATTTTTAAGACCACCAAACGGCTCAAAGGCAGTGATTACTTTCACTTTTTGCTAAAGAAAAAAAGAACTAAACTTTTAAAACAAACAAAGCATCCAAAAGTAGCTTAACAAAAAATAGGAAAATAAAAGCTTGGTCAAATTCTGTAATACTGTACCATTCTTTGGAAACCCACCATGCAAATTCTTGAACACAAACTTACCTGGCCCTGCTCCTTCAGCCAGAACTTGGCCATGTACTAAGCCGACACCGAGGTCACCAGCGCATGTTCAGTCCCGACAGTGTTTGTGTTAATATGTCAGCACCTTAGTGAATGCCCCCAGATTTCAACTGGTAATCTGGTGCAGACACTATGTCTTCCGTACCCTCCCTTGCTCTTTCTCTCTGGCTCTCTCACTTTCAATAAGACACTACCTCTCACATTTACATCAGCACAAACAGATGCAGATGTCCTCCCTTTTTTCCATTCAAGTCAAAGGAACTGCCATAAAATACTTCTCATAGCAACCATCCTATTTATATGCCTCTTACAAACTCTGTCGCTTCTTCTGTAGCTCAGCAAACCTACTAGTATCATGAACTGTAAAGAAAATGACTTTCATGCAAGTCTTTCATCTGTCTGGTTCTTGAAATTTCTCAGGAGCAACTGTTAAGCTGTTGTGTCACTGTGGAAAATAAAGACCTAGTTGGCAACAACATTTAATGGCAGGTTTTAACAACCTGCTGTCAATGAAGTAACACAAGGATCCACCATATATGAGATTATTAAGAGATCGTTTCATGGAAGAAGGAGAGCTAAAAATACCCCCGGTATTCACCGCCCTAATAAGGCAAAGCTTCTCTTTCTAACCATTAACACAAATGAAGGTGCACTAGGAGAATATTAGAATATATACTCAGACATCCCCACCAGACAAAGTCTTATTTTGCATTTTCTGCAATGATTCATGGTAAAACGTGTTAAACAAAACCCAATGCAAAAAATTACCAAGAAAATAAATAAATAAATAAATAAAACCTGTATTGTCCACAAAGTAAACATTTGTCTTCAGCTTCACCATATATATAAACACCACAATTAATACAAATCTTAAAAACAGCATAAAAACCAGCATGTAAACATTGTATGTACTGTATATTTCACTGTATTCCCATATGCACATATAAAAATAATAAACTAAACTACAACAGAAATAATAATAATAATAATGAATTTAGGTTAAAAAAACTAGTAAATGAAAGCAACTTGTTTGACTAAAAAGTGTTTTGGCTAACATTTCCAATTTGTCCACATACGTGCTTGCATTTTTAAAAATTTATTATGAGCCAAAATGCAGTTAAACAATTCATATGTTCAATTTAACCTCTGGGTTGCTATGGTAACTATCCAGACGGAACCATGGTTGGAGAACTAGGGAGATTTTATAGAGAGAGGAGAAATCAAAGAAGCACAAAGAAAATGTTCGAGGAGGCACTGGAAAACCAAACAGTGAGCTCGTGTGAGAGCTGGTAGCAAGGAAAAAAAGTGTTATGGTTAATTTAATGACTATTTGTGACCCTGGACCACAAAATCAGTCATAAGGGTCAATTTCTCTAAATTAAGATTTATACATCATTATAAATTAACTTTCCATTCATGTATGGTTTGTTAGGATAGGGCAATATTTGGCCGAGATACAACTATTTGAATATCTGGAATCTGAGGGTGCCAAAAAAATCAAAATACTGAGAAAATCGCCTTTAAAGTTGTCCAAATGAAGTTCTTAGCAATGCATATTACTAATCAAAAATTAAGTTTTGATATATTTACGGTAGGAAATTTACAAAATATCTTCATGGAACATGATCTTTAATTAATATCCTAATGATTTTTGTCATTAAAAAAATCGATAATTTTGACCCATACAATGTTTTTTTGGCTATTGCTAAAAGGGTGCATTTTGCTGTAAGTGTGATTTAAACACCAACACAATGATGCTAACCCCCACCCTGCAGGGCTGCATGTTGACAGTGTGACTCACTGCCTTTGATCCTACTTAGATATCTGAAGGTATTGAAATTCACTCCTCTAATATCCCATACGTTACCCTGCAAACTCCCACATCCTCAACTTAGGCTGCAAACACAATATGCACATGCTTGCTGCTTAAAAATATTTACTCAAAACATTTACATGATTAAAGGGGTCATATGATGTTGCTAAAAATAACATTATTTTGTGTATTTGGTGCGCAAATCTTTCCACATCGTGACGTAGACATATGGGGGCGTGATAGAACGAGCCGTTTTAGGTAGGTGTGGTTGACTCTTAACTTTTATAAAGAATATCTCTTTTGGATTTGAGATATTAGTCTTTGCAACTTTACAGATCTTCTTTATGCACCAAGAGCTTGTAACACTCCAAAGAGAAAGGAAAAATTGAAATCGCATCGTATGACCCCTTTAAAACCAAATATCCAGATTAAGGCAAGTAATACGTTTAAAATTAGGAAAATTAGGAAATCTAATCTCTAACTCTTCTAAAAAAAGATTAAGGGTGTGAATACATACAGCGTGGAAAAACTTCAATGTATTCATTTTCATTGAGAGTTGGAGATTTGCCACATCATGAGTGACAGCTATCACTGGTGATTGCCACAGTCTTGAGCAGAGCTCAGCTTTATGCAAATAAAAAGTGTTGCAGTGTGACTACTAACAATGGGAGTCTGGACAGTGATCCATCAACTGATACAGCGGCTGAGTAGGGATGTCAACCAACCAACAGCAGAACAAATTGCTGTCAGTGAGAATGTCCTCTGAGAAAGGACATCCTACAGTGTTCACCATAAAACACTCACCTGATTTGATGAAAAGAGTAGCGCTGCTGGACATCTCGACAACCTCGTTGGTAGCAGTAACTGTGTATGTTCCTGCGTCACTTGGCTTCGTCCATTTGATGAGCAATGTGTGCCTTTCCCCCTCTACCTTCACAACATGAGTTGGGCTGTTCTTGATCTCAATGTTGTCTCTCTTCCATGTAACTGTATATAAAATACATTTCTTTGCTGTTACATCCCTCCAGTAGCAAAATTGTTGAGGCTTGAAAGTACAGTCTTATTTCTGAGACACTTGCCTTGAAATGTGGACTCAAAATAACTCTCTACAAGGGTTGATGTCTGAAGGCATAGTACTGAATAGCTGACAACTTGTAAGTTAAAGCCTTCACAGACTGCTTTTTTGAGTAAATGATTCAGAGTCAACAGGGACTACACCAAGACTGCATCCCTGTGATGCTCGTGTATTACAGTTTCAAGTCAAATAGGCAAGATGCTAAAGGTGCTGTTTGACGTTATTACAGCATAAATAAAGGACTTACCTTCTGGGAGAGGGGTGCCACTGATGATGCATTTTAAAAGAACCTCTGTTCCAGTAGAGGCCACAGTGTCCTGAAGCGGAAACTCAAACACAGGAGCCTCTAGAGGATCCTCTCCTGCAGACACGTACGAGTCGTCTGAAGATTCTGTAATAGCATAAGATATTTGTCAGATCCAATAGATGTGATATTCCTCAACTTGAATTGGAGGTGCATTGCAAATCAGGTTTGTCTCAGTATTTGTCAAGTCCAAGGTCAAGGAATTGCATGCCACTGGAAATGCCTAAACTTACCTAATTCAGGGGACATTGGTCTTAGTCTGCGTCCCCTTCCTCTGCTTCTTTGGGGTTTTTCTTCTTTAGCAGAGCCACTTTTCACAGCCTTATCAGTCTTCTCTGCAGGTGTGTCTGTCTCCATTGGCTCCTCTTCGACAATAATTTTTGGTATAGTGAGCTTTGGTGCCGGTGGCAGAGGAGTCACATCCAGCTCCATCTTTTCCTCAGATGAAGAAGATGAGGAAACTCTTGGAGGTTTGGTGGGAGCTTGGTCAGGACTTTCTTGAATAGCTACAGTTTCTCTTTGCACCAGAGGACTTTCTGGTCTTCTTTCCAGTTTTCTCAGCGTGACCTCTAATGGTGTCTTCCAATGCATGGACTCATCATCTGCTTGTGGTTCTTCCTGAACATGAACAACCCTCTTTACTAGTGGACTTGCAGGTCTTGGTTCCACTTTGCGTAATGTCATCTCTAAGACATTTCGGGATGGAGATTCAGCTCTGCTTCGAGAGCGCTCTTCAGCCATGGATGTGATCTCTACAGTTGGAGACCTTTGGGTACTATCTCTGCTTGGGCTTGGGCCCCGAAGTCTTGGAGACCTTTGTCCAGGTAAATCAGAGAGTGACATGGCCTCTGGAGGTGATGGTTCTTGTCCAAATGTGCTTACCACCTTGGTGGTTGGGACAGACCGATTGCTTTCAACTTTTTCCAGTGGTTGTTGTGCCAGCTGGTCTTTTCGTCTGCGAAACGGTGATTTTGGAGGTGATCGTTCCTTGGCTTGCTCTCTCTCTCTCATCTCTTGCTCTCGCTGAGCACGCTCT
This sequence comes from Sinocyclocheilus rhinocerous, assembly GCF_001515625.1. NCBI lineage: Eukaryota > Metazoa > Chordata > Actinopteri > Cypriniformes > Cyprinidae > Sinocyclocheilus > Sinocyclocheilus rhinocerous. The sequence goes on from NW_015663506.1 coordinate 454,129, forward strand.
CGATCCTGCAGCTTTTGAAGAACCTGAGGTGGGATGGGCTCTAACTTCCTTACAGGCTGCCTGCTCCTGTGAAAAGTAGAGAGCTGCTCTGTTGAGAAGGATTTCTTCATGTGCGGTTTACCGACAAGCTTTTTGATGCGCTGGAGCTCCTCTGTGAACTTGTTCTCAATGTCCTGCACCTTTTGGGAGTAACGGGGTCTGTCCTCCAGGGAAGCAGCCCGCTGTTTGAACATGGTCCTTCTCTGGGCTGCGTCTGCCTTCAGAGCCTCACGAAGGTCTTCTTTGGAGCTCTCCCTCGAGATCCCCAACCGGCTCCCTCCTTCATCAGAGTCAATAGACGAGGCTCTGTTAAATCCAGCCCAAGAGCGTCCAGATATAGATCCCTCTGGGTTATCGATACTTCTTCTGCGCTCTTCAAAGACACGCACTTTCTCGAAGATCTTGGAGCTAGCTCTTGTCAGTTTTGGTGAAGGCCGAGGTGTAAGTTCCTTACGGGAATACTCGCTGACGGGGGTTTGGGGTCGAGAGTCTTGAGCACTACTCTGAGACATGCCTGAGGATTTGGGTTGCTTTATCTTCTCCTCAAACTCTCCTGGTACTGTGTCTTGATATTCAGTTGGCACGACAACTTTCTTGCGTGGGGCTAGGGGTGTGGCAGGGGCTGAACCAGAACGGCTGAGCAAAGGAGAGGCAGTAGAGCGGCCAATTTTGGGGGAAGGGGGTGGTAGGACTTGAGGGGGAGATTCCCTCACAACTTCTTCAGATGGGCTCCTAAAAGAAGGTGTTTGAGGGAAATGTTCTGTTAGAGTATGGGGTTATGCAAGGGGAGGAGCCCAACTGTTTGGATGACGACTTTGGAAGAGGGGCCAGAGAGGCTAATTTCTCTGATGTGGGACCTTAAATGGGACCGTCTACATGTGTTTGTGTGCAAGTTACTTCAAATCTACTTCTGTTAATGTTTTAATTTGAGCTAAATAATTTGCTTTCTTAAATGAGGAAGGAGTGATGTGAACCTTCATCATTTTCAAATTTCAGGAGAGGTAAATAAAGAAAATTAAAAATGATAATGAGCTTCTGTTAACTGCATTTTCTAATTAGTTATGGTTGACAAATTGAAATATAAAAATAATGTGAGGGGATGTTCAGAGCATGAATAAAACGTATTCCATTAATCTTGGACTGACAGTCAAGAGCACAGTTAAATGTCTATAAGGCTAAGAAATCTGAATTCTGTCTTAAAACAAATTGTGATTTATTTGTCTTATAGTTTACAACACAACTGAATGCTCAAAATTAATGTAATATTAGCACATGTCAGATTAACTTGTGCCTACTAGCCTATACCTTCCAAAATCACTGGGCTAGACCACCACACATCACTGGATATTTACAGGAATAAGTCAAGTGTCACTTGCCAATACTAGGAAGGAAGAGTAAAACAAGGATTAGTGCAGGCACATAACTATTAAATGTTGAGTCATCAAGAACACTGCTAAAAGGGGTCTAATTCAAAATGGCTGTGCACTAGAAAATGTCTGGAGAGCAGTAAAACTTAAACATCCTTCTTGTTTACACAGCACAGACCAAACTGCACTAACCTTGCATAGCTGATACAGCTAAAAGTACTGTAAATCCAACCAATGTAGCTTCCTTCCCAACTGGCAGTTTGACAAACTTATTCTTGTATTCAACATCCAGTGCACTATAATGAGTGAACGTCTCCCATGCAGCATCAAAATCATGCGAAAACAAAGCACAAATCTGGTTAAAACAGAGGGATGATCCTTAGAAATGTGTGATGTTAGTAAAATATGGCAATAAGCAACTGGCAATAGTGGACAGTTTGCTACTTATTCAAGATAAATAAATTCAAAATTGATCTTCACATAGATTTACAGTGTTGTACTTTTTGGTTTTACTTGAGGGAATAATACTCAACACATTACAGTGTTTTAGATAGCACTTTATTTGAGATCATTACCATTGAAACACTGATATTTAACTTTGGCAAAAGTTAAAAGTAAGACATACAATTTTTTTTGCACAGAGCCTTAATCTGTGAACACACATCTTCGAGACTTCTTACAAGATCTATGCCCTCCTAACCTTACGAGTCAAGGCATCATGTACATGCATGCAAGGATTCATGCTGTGCAGTTCACCAAAAACAGCATGCACAAAAAACCAGGGGGAAACCGAAGGGGTCGATGACACCTAACACAAAAATGTGATGCAAGCATGTTTTTAATGCAAACTTTTGGTCAGCTTCAATTTTGCATCAACTGCTGTGCGGGTAGAAAACTAAAAGAATTTGCATATGGACAATGGGGGTCAAAGGAAAGTATGAACTAAATGAAAATAAATCTAGATGAGGAATGATAAAGGCAATAATGGTGCGTGAGGGAGGTGCTGTATTATTCTAAATTCAGACTATAGTTATTTAAGTAACCTCTCAATCTTTTGAGTTGTGCTACATTATTAGTTTATGGTCTGATATTCTATAGTTTTTTATATGTATACGCATACGTGACACTTTAATTTACTATTACTTTTATTATGATGCATGGTAAAATGGTAATGTTTTAGTGACAAACAGAATGAGCATACAGCCAATGGAAGATGCATCACCTTAAGTTTACTCAGCGAATACTATTTTGGAGTTTAAATGCTTTGTCTTCAGATACAACAGTTTGGCCTACAGCAGCACTTCCAGAGAGGATCTATTCTTAGATTCCTTCAGCAGCTCCCGAAAAATTTTGACCTGCACAAAAGGTCATTGTGCTCTCAGCATCTCAGTTTGTACATGATGTGACACATATCTGACAGATTATAAATTGGCTGCTTTAAAGGCCAGGTCATTACCTGACAGTGCCCTGCACCTGCCCTCTCTTAGACAGAACCATGACTTTCTTTAAGGTTATCTTAGTGTTAGAAACAAACAGGAACAACCTGTCATTACCAATAGATCTTGGTTCTACACATTCATGATACAAATGAGCAGCAAATCAAAAGCAGAACCAAATAAAGGGGATGGAAAACAAAAACTAATGGATAACAGTGGGCTTGAAAGTATGCAAAGCCTGGGACTGTTCAATGCTAAACAGAGTGGGATGAAATTTGAAAATCTGGGTTATAATATATTTTAAAAAACTATAATTTGAAGGAGAGTTTGAGTGATATTTGGTTCCAAGAGTGTGACAGTCAACCCTGGCTCAAACATGGATGAAGAAGAGTGCTATGGAGGGATGAATGACAGAAGATACAATCAATCGCCCACTTTTCTTTTCTAACAATATCTATGCTTATACATCACAACCAGTACCCAAAAATAACACTCATTGAATGTCAAATGAGTAAAAACTTGCTTTCATCCAATCATTAACAACACAACATACAGTTTTAGTCAAATTGTAAGAACGATAGTCTGATGTAAGCGACACAAGCGATTCAAATCCAAGACAGACAACCGACTACATAAGAAAACACCTGTCACGAGTCACACATCTTCTTTTAACAAACAACTTTTACAATCAGAAATTTATCTAGAACAACTAAGTTTTTTTTTAATCCAGAACGTGAAATATTTCTTGCATTAAGCCACCGAAAAGAAAATACGAAAATAGTTTTTGTGACATACATCAAGACGGAGACTCATCTGAAGTAACAAAGTATCTGTGCTTTTTATCACTAATAAGCAATGAAAAAGTGAAATAGTTTTGTAATAAAAATAATGCAAAATATACTTTTTCAGCAATACATCTAGAATATTTTAAGGAATATTTATGGTGAATTTTAGACCCTTACCACATCATCACCACAGCAAAAAAAATAAAAATCACTTGAGCATGAAATCAAATCACTTAGATTAGCATAATGTAAAAGTTCTATCTATGACAATGTGAAATTAATATGAGCATCAACTGAAGTTCTTCAGTGTCATTTCGATACAGCTCTCCAAAAATGAAATAATACATGTATATTACAAAAAAAAAAAAAACTTTTGCTGCGCTGCCACTTGCGAATGAGTCATGTATAACTGTACGGCTTTTGGCAGCTCACACAGATTTACACTCTGTGGGCTGAGCTGAACCTCATCCAAACGCAGAGAGCCCACTCACTGTATCTTCTGTCATTCCTGTGGTGATGTAAGCTGCCTCGTGGGGCCACCAAAACGCACGGCTCAGATACCGAGAGAGACAGAGCAGGAATTACACCCTGGGTCTTGTTCTCAGCCCCCTCCCATCCTTAGCACTTACAGGGGACACAATGTTAGAGCAAGGGTCTCTTGTGACTCTGTGATGGGGGCTGTGGTTGTTTATCTATTGATGAGGGATCTTTTTATATATCTGTGTTTTGGTCTGCTTATTGTGGGCTGTGGCTGATTGCGGTTTATTTTAGCTTGGGAAGGTTTACTTACAGGGGTACAGAAAAAGTCCTTCCTCTATAAAGACTGAACGTACTACCATAGTAATCGCTAGCTAAAGAAACACTTTCCTCGGACCCCCAAACCGGTCGGGATAGATTGGCGCGTGATGCTCGAATCAGAGGCTCGACCCCTAGGTGCCTGATCTGGGTGCCCGTCGGCTCCCGGCTGTTGGCTTGCCTGGCTGACTGCGGCCCTGGAGCTCTTGATCCCAGGGCTAGAGCTTCTTTCTCCAACACTGTGGTCTCTCCGGCAGCCCAGCGATCGCTCGCATCTGGGGCAACATCCATCATTCTCTCACCTGCGGCAGAGCGAAACGGGAACAAATAGATCGAATTAAATTTCAGGCAGGATGCTCGACGTCCTAGCGTTCACAAGTTATGGGTGAATTCATCCACATTATCAAAAAACGCTAACAACAGAAATTACTTTCTTTCAACTACAATTTTTCTCCTTTTCAACATAAAAACCACCTAAAAAGATCTTAAAATATTTAATTTCAGGTCATATAATGAGAAATAAAATGCTCCTTGATCTTTAGAAATGATATCATTCATTGTACTAAAAAAAACACTATAACTTTAAGAACTTAAAACTTACTTCTAGGGCTGTCAAAAATAAAAGCGTGTGCTTACATAATATGTGTGTGTATTTATTATGTATATATAATAAATTATGTGTGTATTTATTATGTATATATAATAAAAATTTCTCTAATTTAAACATGGATGTATGTGTATTTATATATACATAATAAATATGCACAGTACACAGACTTATATTATGTAAGCACAAGCTTTTATTTTGGATGTGATTAATAATGACAACCCTACTTGCTTCACAAAAAAAGATTTTTGGAAAAATGACTCATTTTAAAGTTCTGATATCAAAAAACTCAATGGCACAGTTTAAATCTATATTAAATTTGAGACACAGCAAACACACAGCTCATGTGCCACCGCTCTTATTTCACATGCGAAGAGTTCATTTACATAAATGTCTTAAAGGTACTGTAGTAATAAACTGTTAAATTATAATGAAAAGTTAAACTATGACCATTTTGGCTACCAACATTTTAGTTGGACCTTAGATAGATAGATAGATAGATTAGACAGACAGATAGACAGATAGATAGATAGATAGATAGAAAAGGTAATTGGATCTCAAATAAACAAATAAATAAAATCAATAAATGTTATGACTCCTTTAAATTTATAGTGAAGGGGAAAAAATAAAGAAAAAAAGATTAAGAACAAAACTGACACATAAGCCCTTTAAATTCTTACAAGAATGAAATACTGTTTGTTATGGCTAGTACTAGTGGATAATATAAGTGGATTACATGAGCATGCATTCAGAAGTGTGAAGAATAAAGCCCAGGTGATGCCATTCAGCCGCAAGCTGTGTTGAAGCAAAAGTCCCAGCTGATGCCTTTAGAGCCAGTGCGATTCACAGTGACTGAATGGATTAGACTGCAGTCAGGAAGCATCCATCAAAATCAATGACAATGCGCCTCCGCCCACACCTCTACGCCCACCATAACAGATCAAATCAATCACTTATGCCACTACGGAAATCATACGCTCCACCAAATCCTGACACATTTATTTCTCCGGTATCTCTTTGTTGGTGAAATTGTTGACTTTCATTTTGTAGAAAGGCTTTGGATCTTACAACTGTATGCTATGCGCCGTGAAGACATCATTCATAACAGCGCTAATGACAAACAAGCAATTTAGAGTGCAATTCAAGCTCCGTTGCTTGTGGTGCACTTCTCTAAAATCTCTGTTGAAAGCTGCATTGTTCACAAGATAAATGAATTTCAATGTTAGATGCTGAGATCAAAATGGATATTTATATACAGGCCATGCTGTTCTCACACTTCTAATTTCTGAGCTGAAATCGTGCATCAAATAAATATCACTCTATTCCTCTCTTCTATTTTTTAGTCCTCTCTGGTGATGATGAAAGAAATGGAAATATTGTTCACTCAATCTGTAAGTGTCTCAAATACACTAGCAACCACTTTCCCCAGGGGATAACGGGAAGGCTTTTGTCATAATAAATACTGACAAGTGAGAGTTCAATTGCCTAGATTCCACACAGGGACTAAATAGAATCAAGAGAATAGTCTTTGTAAACACATCCCTGCTTTTCTTCTGTTTAATGATAATCTATATTCATGAATTTTATCAAGATTTTTTTTTGTTAGACACAAAAATAGAAAAAACACAACACATGCTCACATGCAAATACCAACCACGTCCAGCCTCCAACTAAGAACTGTTGTGTGTAACACCTTAAATCACATGAAATACATGCAACGTGATCTCATTATTATTCATAGGTTTTCATACTTAAAGCATGGTTCAAGCACGTTTTCATGCATTTGGAAAGACAATAAAATGCACAAAAATGCATGTATGCACTTTACATAACCTGTGTATATGAACAAGATGATTTAAGTATTATTTAATTTATGTAAATAAACATGCAAAACCATTTTATAATGCCTGCCTGTTTAATTCTAATGGTCAAAGAGAGTGTGGAGAATGATCATGAAAAGGTGAATAATGACCATTTTGATATTTTGATAAACATTAGAATCATACCTAAGATTAATAGATAATTAAAGAAATATGAATTGATGAAATAAAGAAAAAATGGGATCTAATATGTATATGTATACACACTTTACATCCGAATACCTATGAATATTTATATTTGATTTGTGGCTTGTTGTTAATGTGAGAGTTTCTGTTTGCTGTTACCTCTTTATTTATACTCCTCTGAGCACCTGTCTTATCAGATCTGTGATAAGACATGCTTAGAGATTTAGCATAATGTGTGATTTACCTGAAGGAACAGCTGTGTAAACACATCCAAAATAAGCAGAATGTGTGATTTAAGTCACTTTAATTTCAACTAACGCAGGTTTTTCAGTAATATTCTACAGAATAACTAATATCATCAATACATTTTTTATTAACATGAAACATTAAATTGTCATTATTTACTCCTCATGTCTTTCCAAACCCCTATACTGTATGCAATTCCTTAAATTGACAGCTAATTGTGACCAACCATGTTAAACCAGGGCTTGAATTTCGGAGCAGGATTGCGCATAATTCTACTGATTCCCGCAGTTTCCGCACTTGTAACGCGGGAAATTCCCGCAAATATTTCAATGTGAAAGACGCTCGCGACAGATGACGGAATGTATCATTTGCACGTGCTTTTGAGTCTTACAATTTTAAACATTCAAGTGCTCAATTCTTCAACATTCAAGTACTTGTGCACTCTGTGACTGTGAGACCCTTTCTGTGAGCCGCCTCACACACAAAGCGAGCGCACATAGAGACGCATCTTTTGCGCGTAAACGGCCAAATACATACAAAAATATGTCAAAGTGCCCGTCTTGATGAATATTCATGTAAACAGTCGATTTATACTAAACATTGTCGGTATACAGGCTATTAAGTTAATGTAAACAGTTGAGAAACAAAACTTATGTGAAACAGTTTGATCCGTGCATTAGGTCTTAAAGAGACAGCGCCCTAAATAAACCTGCTGCTGTCTGTCATTAATGTTTATTTATACATTGAAGACTATCCAGTGTTATTTTAAAGTTAAATACATTATTCTGTTTCTGTGGTATTTCTGTACCTGAATATTACTGTTAAAGGGACAGTTCACCCAAAAATGAAAATACTGTAATTAATTACTCACCCTCATGTCGTTCTAAACCCATAAGACCTCCGTTCATCTTCGGAACACAAATTAAGATATTTTTGATGGAATCTGAGAGCTCTCTGACCCTCCCATAGACAGCAAGGGTCCTTACACGATCAAGGCCCAGAAACATAGCAAGGACATCGGTAAAATAATCCATGTGACATCAGGGATTCAACCGTAATTTTACGAAGCTACAAGAATACTTTTTGTGCGCAAAAGAAAAAAAAAATAAC
>NW_015663506.1:463160-463666 GCF_001515625.1 Sinocyclocheilus rhinocerous
ACACATACCAGTTTCATCACTGTGTCTGTCACGCGACTTTGTTGCCCTTTCGGGCTTGAACTGATGGTAAAACTAACGACTTTATTTACTGTCTTGATATTTACTTTGAAAGCTGTAGCTCACGCTTATGGTAAGGGGCGTTACATTTCCGACGCGTGCTTGTGGTGTTCGGCCAATCACAATGCACTGGGTCAGCTGGCCAATCAGAGCAGACTGCGCTTGTCAAAGGCAGGGGCTTTGTTAAAAACGACGTGTTTGAGAGAGGCGGGGCATAGAGGACCTACAATAATGTACAGTATTTGAAAAAGAATGTGTTTTTTGAACAGTAAAGCATGTCAACATATTCTGTTACACCAAATAAACAAACTAATGATCTTTAAAAAAGCATCATATGACCCCTTTAAAGAATGTGCTGATTTTATATCCGAGTTAGTGCTGGCTGCAGATAAAGTTTTAATTGTTGGTGATTTTAATATCCATGTTGATAATGAAAAAGATGCATTGGG
>NW_015663506.1:464313-480195 GCF_001515625.1 Sinocyclocheilus rhinocerous
CGAAATTTAGGCCCTGTTAAACTCCAAAATAAGCAAAAATAAACAAATAAAAACCACAAAGGAACATAGTCCATCTGACTCATGCACTAGATTCCAAGTCTTTGTAAGCAATACGATAGCTTTGTGTGAGGATCAGACTGAAATGTAGCTCATTATTCACTGAAAAGGTCATGTTCACTGGCTCGTCATGTTCACAGATGAGAAACAATGTTCTGTTTGGTCAACGTGCCATTTTTAAATCTGAATGCAAATGCAAATGAGATTTCAGAGCTTCAGTGGAGGGGGAGATTATCAATGAAAGGGGAACAAATCAGAAAACATCGTATGGCTACAGCAAACTCGGAATATAGCAAATAAGTTGTAAGGGCTATTTACTTTGTTTTTTTTTCTTTCTAATGTTGTTTATGAAGCTGTATGGCCATGGTTGCTATAACTGCCATTGTATGGAAAAGATTGTCCTTTGGCTAACAGCCTATGGCTTTGTAATGACATGTGCGCAACCAGCCCTCCTTCCAGAACCTATACACCTCCAGAGAGAGGAAAAGGGCAAGAAAACTAAACCATAAAACCCACACACACAGGACATGATGTTTTTGTACTTCAGTACAGACCACTGGGCACCCGAACATTCAGGAATAAGAAGTTCCCATATCCATCTATAACTGTTAACAACCACTACTGTACAGTCCATTACTTTTACTAATATATTATATTGGGCATTATGCAATAAAAAAAGAACATTACGTGATATATATTTACACAGTTGAAACACACTGCACTGCACAGTGCACACACCTGTTAATGTTTCTGTTTACTCATTCTAGATGTTTATTCTTGCAATGTATCTTGTATTTAATATACTTAAGTGCTCAGAGTTCCTGTAAACCAGTAAAAAACCTTGTGTGTGTGAGCACACTTGGCCAGTAAAGTTTTTCTGATTCTGTTTGACAGCATTTTCATTTTATTGGGGGAAACTATTCCTTTAATGGCTGATGGGTTTATAAATAAATTACCATTCAAAGGTTTAGGGTTGGTAATTTATAATGTTTTTGAAAGAAGATGCTCACCAAGGCTGCATTTATTTGATCAAAAAATGAGAAAAAGACGTAATAAAGTTAAAAATTATTATAATTAAAAATAACGTAATTTATTTTAGTTTATTTTTCAGCAGCAATTACTCCAGTCCAGTTACTCTTCAGTCTAACAACATCCTTCAGAAAGCATTCTAATATGCTAATATGATGCATAAGAAACATTTCTTCTTATTATCAATGTTGAAAACAGTTGTGCTGCTTAATACTGTGTTGTGGTAAGCGTGATATATTTTTTCAGGATTTTTTGATGAATAGAAAGTTCAAACATACTGTATGTATATATTTTTTTTAAATAGAAGTATTAGTTACTATATAAAATAATAAAATCTTACTGACTCCAAACTTTCAAACGGTTGTGTCTCTGTTATAATGTAAATATTAACAAGCTCTACTATAAAATACATTTTAAGACATAGGACTGTTTTTAAAAAAAGGTTGACATAGTAGTTCTAATTTTAAAAGTGTCATTTACCTGCCTCATCCTGAAAACCTCTGGCTCCTTCTTTAGCTTCCAGGGGTATTTGTGGCTCAGCGGCTTCGTCTTCTGTAGTCTCAGAGTCTAACACAAAGAAATACGACATTAAGTAAAAAAAAAACAAAAAAACACCTGTAATGATAGCAGATATCAAACTATCAAATATCAAAGATATCAAAAGAAAATAAAATCATACTATGACTTTTTGAGTAAACAATTTTTCCTTTCTTGAAGAAAAGTGTATCACAAAGCAGGATTTGGGTTGCCACATAGTGATAGGTGAAATTAATAAATAAAAATGGTGTTTGGTGGGGAAAGAGAGGATGAACCACTGCAGTGAGCCCAAAGATGAAAACAAACATTACCATAACTTTGCTTCCGACAGGAGCGGAAAACTTCGCTTCCATAGTGGCAGAGGAGAGAAGCAGACAAGACATCACCGTTACTATAGAGACGAATCCCATCCCAGAAAACAGATAACACAGCAACAAACTGCTGAATGGACACATTTGCACAGTTTACTGGTCCTGGTTGACTAGCACTTGGTGCACAACATCACTGCCATCTGCTTTTGCTTTGTTTAGACGAATATATTCCCGAACTTCCGTTGGGCAAACAATGGTAAGAGCTGGTAAGGATGGTCAAACAGGCCAATCAAAATGCAAAATGACTTGCTTAAAGGCTTAGTTAGTTAAAGATAAAGTCTCTGCACATTAAATGAAATTTAATTTAATTTTTAATTAAGCAGGATCTCTTTTTATTTGCACATCAAAAGCCCTGTGGGCTCCGTTCTGCCAGTACAAATTTGTAAAAGGAGCAGCAAATTCCTGAATATTGTTAATCAATCAAATATTTCTCATCTCAGACGAGATAAGGATTGAGCTTTTAAATGTATATTTTTCAATCATTCGTGTATAGTATAATATATTAAGCCAGTTAATTTTAATGAAATTATCATCCTTTTGAGATCAAGGCTAATTTAGTTACTGCGGTAAATAATCTGCTGTGTATTTCTAACTATTAATGATTATCAGAAACAGCATTTTAATCCATGAGGTTCATATCTAATAAAAAGGAACTAATGTGAATTCCCATGAATGAAAATCGTCAATGGAGAATGTAACAAAGAGAGTAATCCACATTAATTCTGCCTGTCTAATTAATTATTTAAGGCATAGTTTCAATTTAAAGAGCTTTTATAGGGATCCACATCTAAAATCTCATCACATCAGTGCAAAAGTGTCAGCAGTTCGTATAAATTGCTTCAATGCTAAGCACTGCTAAGCTTTTTGCATTATTGATGCCGAGATTATAGTGCCTTTGTACATAAAGTGAATTGATTCATTGTTAGGCTCCTCTTTATCAGAGCGAGCAGACAGACAATTCCAGACAATCTGTCTAGCATGACTTCTCAAACCCAAGCACACAGACACAACACTGACACTGACTGACATCTTAAATAATAGAGGAAATAATAATCAAAAACACAATGGTTTATTACAAATCACAATAGCAACACAATTCAACAACACTAACAATTCATAAAAAAGATGCACAGTCAGTACTTAAAACTGAGGATGCATTACATAGATGCTGCATTAAGGAGATGTATTTCAGAGTGTGCAGATTGATATAAGGCAGGCTAAATTATTTTATAATTATCAGACATGAATATGAATGATATCCCCATTACCAGTCATTTATAATAAACGCTTCTCAGAGGTAATGGGAGCAGTGCAGCAGCGGAGGTACTTTATGCACAATTTAGGGCACACAATTTAGATCATATTTGTCTGAACTGAACACTTCGTCTGATGTAAGCCCTCTAGGTGTCTCTGATGAGGTTATGGAGGGCCTTGATTCAGAGATTGATTACAATAACATATTCAGAGGGATATTAGATGACTTTTTGGGCTTGCCTCGGAATATCAAGTGATGGAAATCCTAAATCTTAATGATTTATCATCAATCTCCAGATGCTACAGAGGCTTAGACTTTGTTTTGGCACACATTTGTTTGATACTTCAAAGTTAGAAACACATTTTGGAAGTTGGCAAGTTGCATATGGCACTACTGAACATAATTAAAGATGAGCAGTTTTCTGCCTTGTGTTGGCTGATAACATATTTCATACTGAAACAAGAAGTCTGGGCGTGATATCAAGGAGCTAACTAAACACAGAAAACAAAACATAAACAACTTAACTCAGCAAAAGTTATTTTGAATTGAGGTAACAAACACGATGGAAAAATGCAATTCATATTTTAAGCTTTCCAAAGTCGTGTTCAAAGATACTGGGGGGGAAAAAAAACGTTTTAAAAGCTTTGAAGTTTGATAAATGTATTTATACATTTATATATGATACATTTTTGATATGCCATCCATAAAAAATATTTAATAAATTAACTTTTGTGGGCCAGGGTGTAACACCTTAATTCCCCAGAATGCATTACCTATGTTGAAATCAGTGTTATTATTTATAAAGCTAAAATAAAAAAATGACAAAAAGTACTAATTACTGAAGTACAAACTACTAAAACCTAAATATAAGTAAAGCTAAATAGAAATTAAACTAATTAATTAAACTAATAAAGCACAAAAATACTACAACTGAATTCACTTGAAAACTGAAAATATAAAAATAAAAGCTGATTTAAAATATTCATAAATATTCTGAAACGATATAAATAATACTAAACACTGGTTGAAAGTCTTCAAATTCAGTAAAGTCCTCTTCGTGTCATTACAATTAAATTTCCAGTTTAACTTCCTGTGGTCGCCAGTTCAATTCAAACTCACTCTCGTGACTTTGATTCTTCAATTTAGCATTTTTCCCATGACTGCTAGCAAATGTATATTGCAAGATCAGCAGCATTCGCTTTCAAATTGCAAAGGGAAAAACCAAAGCATCCTCGATTTTAAACAAAGACTAGACATTAGATGACTGACAGACTGAAGAGTTATCGTAAAATCTCTCTTGTAATAACCTGTTATCTATAAAGCCAAACACACCATGAGTGAACCGCCCAAAAGTTCGGTTAGAGTGTCCGGTTTTCTGGAAAGAGAAAGAGAGAAGAGGTATGTTATTAGTTGCAGAGAATGCTTCAAAATGTATGATTATGACTTCAAATGAGCAAGACAAACAAGCATTTCAAACAGTAGATCAGCAGATCTCCCCAAAGCAGATTAACAAGAGCGCTTTTGAAATGAGAATGAGTGCTTGTGCCACTTGTCTGTCTTAAAAAAAACATGTCCGTCTCTGCTCTGCTAACCTAGATTTTAAATCTTATGTAGGGCATTTGGTCACTGAGAGGCTAAAAAAATTGAGCTAGCTTCTTTTGCCAGTCCCTGCGTTGGTGTACCCACATGTCACCTTAGATTAAATGCATCTGCTAAATGACAAGTATGAAAGCTTCCAGTACAGCATAAATGGACTACGGAATGGTTGATCTTATTCTGTTACAAGCTGTTATTCCCAGTTTTCAAGCAACATACTGTAAGGCATGTAATTTCTTTGTCCATTTCTAAACAAATTCATCTTGTTCAGTGGGAAATGCGATTCTCAGCTTCCCAGTACTGCTTCCTTTCCACCTGTGTTCAGTTTTCACAATGGATGAATGTAAACTGAAGCAACAGCGAGGATGCATAAGGCAGCGGCTGTCTGACACTCCCAATCCATTAGTTACAGGGAGAAATGAAATCCTAATGGCTGAGGCACCAGTAATTTCAAACCCTTCTTCTGTGAATCTGCTCCCTAACAGCATTAGCTAAGGACGGCGGCCATCCGTTTCAGAGACTTGTGCCTGGAGGTTTGCAGGGCTGGTGAAGGGGAAAGGCAAATAAAGGTGGATGAACTTTTAGAGGAATTACAAGTCGGCCATTTAAATTCATTTGCTTAAGCTCAGCTCTTTCTGCTTGTTGTAAAGAAAACATTTACAGGGCATTAAAACATCTGAATAATTCATAGGCGAAGAAGGATTCATGTGCATGTGATGCCGGTTAATTTGTCATTAGCCTCCATGTTTGGCATCTTAATGGACGAAAAGGCTAGTTCCACTTCACCGCACAAGTGCTATGCATTATGCAAAAGATATGAATTCTTCTGTTGCCTTGTTTAGTCAAAACTCAAAACTAACAGCACAGCCACCACAAATGCATTTTATGGTCAGTCCACACATAAAGATGGCTATTGACAAAGCCTACGCACACTTGAGTTGTTACAAGCAACATTAGCATTTATTTACATGTGTGTCTTGGCAGAAACTGTGTTAAAGAAAGTGTACATTTCCCACTTTATGTAACATTAGTATATGCCTTACATAAGCAATAATAATTCAACTTGATTTATTTTTTTTTACAAAAACTAAATTTGAAAAAGTGTTTTACCCTCCAATTTAATGTCCACTAGACAAATATTATGCATCCAATCCCTTTGAAAACTAACAATTCACCATAAAACCATTTATTCTCAACTGCTATCCCTATATGATCAATAATAATAGGGATGCTTGCTTTTTCAAACACCACTAATTACAACAAAATCAATGAATCCACATAACAATCAATTACCCAATCTATACTTTAAATGGTAAATGAACCGAGAGCAGACTTGGAGGTTGACATAATGTTTGAGCTTTGGTTCCTCGTCCCATGATAAATCTGAAAGCTGCTAGCAACAGAGGGCCCTTGAAGCTTCAATTACATTTCCCAAACTGACACTTATCCAAAATGACCTGCCAAATGCACACTCGCTCCTTTGATTGTGAGCAGGCCACCGAGGGAGGATCTTCAGCCAACCATCTGTGCTGTGAAGACGCTCATCTTACTGGGTCAATCAGAAGTAAACACGGACTCAAGCACTCGTCGTTTGACATTCAGTGTCTACGTTGTATGACAACATCAAGAACGGCTACCAAAAAAAAGACACAGGGCTCCACAACTAATTATTTTTTATGATAGTCTAATCCAATTACAAAAATTAAATCGAGTCCTCTTTGTCCATAGCTATATGGTAACAAAGATAAAATGAAATGGAATATCCATATCTCTAACAGGTTTATAATATATCTAGTTGGTAAAACAAAATGAATATTGCTAATCAGCTTGATTAATATTTAGAGCTAAATTTGCACATTTTCTAAAGAAATTGTGATTGCACATGTAATGCTGGGTTGTGTTCTTCCCCCAGTTCATTGCTATTTGATTACTAAGATCTGAAATATTTTAGTGATTTAAGTGGTTGCTGAGGTCTTCTGGATGGTTGTTAGGGTGTTCTAGATATCCCATAATGATCCTGCTTTCTAAGATAGCTTTTTTGGCCAAAATTGCATGCATCCTTCATTATGAAGGCAATTACAATGCCTCACAATTCAAATGCATTATAAGATCAATTAAAACAATAATGTTTGCATTATGGGCAAATCAGAAGAAATGTCAAAAATAACATTTACATTTAATTCAGAACAGAACAATTTGGACAAAAACAGTTAAATCTATCCCAGAATGCATTCAAATAAGCTCAATTTAAAAATAAAAAATATATTGGTGAAAAATGCTAATTATGTCAAAAATTTCATTCAATACTGAATAATATTCATAATAAAATACTTAAATCCATTAAAATTGAACATTTGACCTAATATTTGTGTGTATCATTAGCTTAGCAATATGCTAACGCCAAACTCTTTTGAAACTTTCTGAGTAGGCAGCTCAATAGTTTTAAAAAAGGGCTATAAAATGTTTTAAAAATATGATGCAGTCATTAGCTGGCACCAAAACAACATCAGCTGCATGAAACAAAGCTGCTTTTGTTGTCTTTTTCTAGCCACTCTAATTCTTCAGACAAAAACTTCTGAGCCCCGTTGGTCAGCACCTTGGAGAGCTCAAATTATTTTTCTTGTCAGCCCACACCACAGGCATTCATACTGGATGAATCAAACAACTCTAGGCAACAGATCTGGACGTTTTGATGCATCATTTTTACCTTCTTGGTAAAACAGGTAATTTATATGTTGACAAGTTAGGCTCAGACTGAAGTCTGACAAATGCTGCCAGGCACTATTTAATCTGGGTTATGGTATCTGCCTTCTGCTCTAACTCCACTCTTTCAGCCCTGAGCGAGTGGGCTATTTCAGTCTCACCCGGTCTAACTTTTCATTACTCCTGCCAATGCAGCAAGTGAATCACTTCACACCTTAAGGAACACATCTCTCTCAGCTACCTATTGCGTTCATTAATGCTTGTGAGTCAGCAGGGCAGGTTTAGAAAAAACAGTGGGAGCTCACGTAATTCACGGGCCCCTCTACACTGGTATATGGTGGTCACTATATTGATATTACTCAAACATCATTCTGGCTAAAGGTTCGTTCTAAACGCTTAATGTTAATTGGAGGTTTTACATTGATGGTCAATTGGTTGCAGTTTACAAGGTCAGAAAAATTGTACCCTTAGTTTCTCACTGAAGCAGCACCATCAATGGGACACATTTGTGCTTTATCTACCCATAAAAATGCAGATTAGTAGCTTAAGTGAAGTTTTAAGGTAGTATTTAGTATTGAAGTAGTATTTAGGAGTAAATCAGGCAAATATTTATAGGTTTGAGGGTACTACCCTTGTCAGACAAAAGGTATAATTTTAGCACACGTTTTCTTCCAATGTATGTTTTACATTGTGCAGTGCATTTTAAGAGAGCTCTTTAGGAAATGTGAGATTAACTGTGCCTTGCTGTGCAGAATTTTCACTTTCAATTAGAATTTAAGACTCAATTTTCAAGATTAAAGTGTTCAGGAAAATAACTCAGCAATTGGTCTTATTTCTCACATTTGTATACTAAATTATGATTAATCTTTTCTTTCTTGGATATATTTAATAATTTATAGTCACTGCACAAAGATGATGGCTGCATTTGAAACAAAATGCAACTGCCTTGCTGTCTCTTCAGTCAGTTAATTTACAGACAGCATTTTTGTATGAAGGCACCTTTTAAGGAAACTGATTTCAGACAGGCAAACCATAATGTCATGTTTAATGGTCTAGAACAAATTCAAATGGGCTTTAGAGAAATCCAAGCCAATATTGAAGTGACTAAAGTTTTATTTCTCAGTAGAAGTTGAATCATAAGTTGATAAATTAGTATTCTTCTCACCATCCCAGGTAGTAAAGGAGTCATCTATGATTCTATGAAAAAAACTCTTGGTAAACAAGATTATGAAAAGACTGTTTTGAGACACCTCTTCATACTGCAGAATACTGGCTGCAAAACAAGACTTTTCAGGTTTTGGACACAGCTAACAGCAAACAAGATGTGTGCTGAGTGTGATAACAACAGCACTGATGCGGTCTCATTTACAAAAAACTAAATCTACCATCTTCTTTTGCTGCCTTGCAAGCACTGGTATATCAGTTAGGAAATGTGAATCTAGTTACCTATAGTAGCAGCAAAGGGATATGCTGTCTCCCTAAAACACATCAAATGGAGGGATGAAATAATTACATATTATTCAAATGACAGGATAGAAAATGAAACTACCATTTAACCTACATCTGAAACTATGACTCCTGTTCGGTATCCGTCTGGTCTCAAAGCTAAATCTCAGCCCCATCCACCCGCCTGTCTCCGTCTGCCGACTAAAATCCAATTATCTTTTTCTTTCACCCATCCCCCTCTCCTTTCCTTCACACCTACTTTTCCTTTCATCTTCACAAGGATTCAGCCTGAGAGGAAGAGGGAAGAGCTTGTCCTGCTCTCACCTGTAAAATGTCACAATGACATATTGTCAAAAGAAGGACACTCTCATGCATTTACAGCCAATGGCAAAGTGGTGGTGTGCAGATTGTTAATTTCACTTTATGTACCATCCACAGAGGGGATGGTTTGCATTTTGACCAGACAGTCTGTTTACAGAGAAATCGTCATTAGTGTCATTAGTGGTGTTTGCCAAGCCATAATATTACAATTTGCCATTTAAAGGGATAATTTGACCAAAAATAAATTAATTTTATCATCTACACACCCTAATGTTGTTCTAAATCAGTATGCATTTCTTTTTCTACAAAATACAAAAATAAAGAACATTCGCTCACTTTGACTTTCAATGTATGCATGCATAAAGTATGCAAAATAACATATCAAAATATCTTCCTTTTTGCAAGTGGTACGGTGTCAAATTTTTACACATTATTGGTAGAAAAGGTGGACAATAACACTCACAAAAAATTAGTGCAAAAACAAGGAAATGGGTTTTAATATTCATGAAAACATGTGGGATGAGTGCTTGAGAAATTGAGCTTGTTCTGTAAATGCTAGACATAATTTGATTCAGTTCAAGGTAATTCATAGGCTTCATTATTCTAAATTAAAACTTCATAAAATGTATCCCACGATTTCCCCACTCTGTAATAAGTGTAAAACATTAGAAGGCACCCTGATTCATTCTTTACGGTCGTAGTAAAATCCAGCCATTTTGGAAATGTATATTTAAAAATCTTTCTGAAGTACAAGCCTTGTATTGGACTTTTAGGTGCAGAAAATGCCTTTTGTAGTAAATATCAAACACAGGCCATTTCGCTCTGCATGTTACCTGCAAAAAAAAACAGATCTTACAGATGTGGAAAGCAGATTCTGTCCCTACTTTTGAGATGTGGGCAAGGGAACTGGGAAATATGTTACATTTGGAAGAACTGAGATTTATATTAAAAGATCAATTATCTATTTTCATCAAGATCTGGAAACCAATAAGACTTCTTACAAGCAGACTGAATATATTGGATTACATCTCTTTTAATCAAACTGTCTGAATATACACTATTTGGATAGCTGTTGTTGCCGTCCATCAGGATAAAAGATTGTATATTAACACTCTGTTGCTCATGTACAACATTCCTGATTGTAAAGCACTTGAAGTAACCTTCTACACTTTTTTTGGAGGGGGGGGAGGGGGGATGTTCTAATATAAAGCTTTAATGTTTTTGGCTCCAAAGTTATTTACAGTGTTACAGCTAAGGGTGCTTGATGTCGTATTTTTCCTGTATAGTAGCTATTTTGTGACATTGTGTGTGTTGTTTCAAGAAAATGTAAATAAAGAGATAAAAAAAAATGGCTATATTCACAATACAGCATAGTCTTTTTGTATATATTAAATATATATATATATATATGTATCTTCTTTTGTGTTCCACAGAAGAATTAATGGATTCAGGTTTTGGAACAACATGAGTTTGAACCAAAATATCGAGCAACTTGTGATTGTTTTTTGTCTTGGACCAGTAAGTATCCCCCTAGCAACCCACTAAAAACACCTTAGCAACCACACAGCAATGTCTTGGCAGTGGAATTTCAACAGGCATCTAGTTTTGGAGTGCAATAATAGCCTGCTGATGTGATGCTGTTTGGTTGCAGTATGTATTGAATGTAGTGAAAAAAAGACTACAAATGTAATCATTTTAGCTGATGGTCTTGATGTAAAAATCTTCCTGTTAATGCACTAAAGCGTGAGGTCGTCAAATTTACGATCCTACAGATCCCTAGAAATATGCATCAGGGAAAAATGGGTTGCTGCTACAAGCATTTCTGTTTTATTGCACTTGGACAAGAAAACAACCTACATGCTGACTTGCCATATGTCTTCTGTATAGTGGTGCAAAATCTAACAATAAGAGTCCCATATCCAATGCAGGTTTCAAAATGAAACTTTGCTGTGATAAACAATCTTGAATTTCCTATCCCTTGAGAAGGACCACTTAAGAGGCGACAGCAAAGCACCCAAGGTGCTGTCACCTTTGTCTCTGTGGAATCCTAGCTTAACCCAGAATGCATCAGAATAAGATGGGGTTTAATGAGCCGGGAAAATTCACGTATTCAGCTGTAATCATCCTCACGCAATTAGCCAGATGGGTGCTGTTTGTTTACAAGAAAAGGGTGGGGCAGAGGAGTGCGAATGAGTGCTAACAGCACTAAAGGAGGGAACTGGGTCAAGCCTCCCTCAGACAGAGCTCACTGAATGACAAAAACCCACACATATGGGTCCAACTCAAACTCCCAGTCAGTTATGAGTCTTCATGCAAGGCAAGAATAATAAGGCATGCAAGGACTCACCTGAAAGCGTTTCTTGGACCAGATTTTCTTCATGGCTTGGAGTAATCCTGGTCTTTTGTTGCGTTTAACCGAGGTGGGAGTGACGTTTTCTGGGAGCAGGGGATTCACGTTCAGACCCGGTGGTGACCTGACCGTATCGGTAGCATGATCAGAATCCAGCTTGGACTGCTGAAAAAGCCACTTGAAAAAGGAAACGTACCCGGCTGATTGGCAATTCACTTGCTGAAATTTCTCTGAGAGCAAAACTTCTCTCTCAACACCTTGATTTTTCTGAGCATACTCCCTAAAAACTCAATTCTGTATTATAAAGTTGTTCCGCTGCAGATATTGCGCTGTTGTTCTTTCAGTTTAGGCAGCCGCTCAAACTAACACCAGAACAAAAACCGTTTGAGAAAAAAGAACCTAGTAGACGGCACCTCCTCAGTGCTTGAAGATTCCCAAAGGCAAATAATCAGAGCCGGCTTTAAACCATCGCTTGAAAGTTGACCAATAAGAGCGCAGAATAATAAACTCAACCAGCAGCAGCAAGCAAAGGATTGTGTGTGTGGAGAGGTAAGCAGAGAGAGAGCGAGCAAGAGCGAGAAAGGGAGAGAAACCACTACCCTGCACCGTTTCGGGGGAAGGGAGGGGAGAAAGACAAAAAGAGAGAGAGGAAGGGAAATATGGACAGATTGAGTGAGAGAGATAGAATGAGTCAGTCCTATTGAGCCTTGCACTGAGGGATGCCAGTTGGCAAATCTGTTATCATGTCCCGCTTTGCTTTTTTCCCCCTTTTCCCCCCCTCACTTTCTCGTTCTGTTGTGCACCGAGGCTGAACGTGTCTCTCCTGCCCAGCAGCAGCGGCAGCAGCTCCAGTCGGGAGTCTCCTCACCCACTGCCTTCGTTTCATATTCAGGATCAATGCCCGTGACGTCAGAGCAGCCTCCAGTCGATGGTGCCTTTTCGCAACCCACCAGTGGCACATTTTAAAAATTATTTTTGTCTCTTCGCCTTCTTAACCCCCAAGGTACAGGTGGATGGTATGAACAAAATCTTTAAAAATATATAGGTTTTATTTATTTATTTTAAATAAAATGACTTATTCGATATATCACAATAACAGTATATAAATCTAAATTTGTGATTATATCAAAAAAAGTAAATTTAATTGTTGCCTAGAAGCAGTAACCAACGTAAACTCTGTTTCTTCTCAAGGCTAAAGGAGTGGACATGTTCTGCAAATTTTCGCAGACAAAATCCAGTCATTTCAATAGGAATCTACATGATTGGGAATTTTTTCATGAGGGTGAAAGACTTCAGATTTTACCAACAGAACTTCACTACTGTGAGAGCTGTGCTTCATACATTGCTACTGTCACGTTCGCTACTGTGAGGGAGCACAGAGCGAGGAACGAGGAGACCAGGAGTACATCAACAAGGAGACTTTAATTACATTCAGGGAACCAGGAAAACACACATAGCAGAGGAGGTAGACATATACAATACCGGACGGCAAACTAAGAACAGGGAACACTTTATATACACATGACATGATGAGGGGATGACGAGACACACCTGGGATCAATAGAACTAAACGGGGAACACCTGGAACAAATGATAAGGACAGGAACGGGAAGGACCAAATATGGGCATAGAACCCATGGGGAGCAAAACACAACACACACAAAACACGGAACAGAGTCTGACAGCTACACTGTTGATGAGAAACAACAGATCGTTTTTGCCCTTGAAATTTCACAAAAATTTTGGTAACGTGACCACACTTTAAACAATTTCAGTCGTGTTGATAACTTACCCTGTCATAAACAATATGGTTCACCAATTGAATCTTTCCCACCTAGAACCCCAAAGCAGTTATTTTTCTTGTTAGTCACTTCCACTTATCTATTTAAATCAATTAATAAAGAACTAGAAACTTAAAGCACCTTACACAGCAACTCAATCCTTATCTTGACTTGCTTGGGGAACGTCATGCTCTGTATTTGACATTACTCCATATTTCCACATGGCTGTGACCTGTAAACATTGTAAAGCAGTCCTTTCCATCTGACAGCTTCAGGAAAATATCGACCAAGGTATACATGATACATCAGCACACATTTATACTGTTGCATAGTACACTCTTAAAAATAAAGGTGCTTCACGATGCCATAGAAGAACCTTTTTGTCTAAATGGTCCCATAAAAACCTTTAACATCTGAAGAACATTTCTGTTTCACAAAAGGTTCTTTGTGGCGAAAGAAGGTTCTTCAGATTATAAAAAGGTAAGGAAGAGATGACTGAATGGTTCTTTGTTGAACCAAAAATGGTTCTTCTATGGCATCGCTGTGAAGAACCTTTTAAGCACATTTATTTTTAAGAGTGTATATCATCATGCAGCAGAGCCCTAACCCATCAACTCATTCCTCTCATTTCCTTCACCAATAGTTCAAACTAATTGATGCATTTAGGTTTATTAAAAGGTTTATTAGAACTTGCATCCCTTGGACAGATATCATATCTTTAATGAGAAGACTGAGGCAATCATGTGCAGCTTTATATTTGCATAATGAAATCATGAATTATAGAATCACACACCTGCGATGTTAGCAAGGGGGTCTGGGAGACACATTGATTTCGAGCTCTTTAATTTCACTGTACCGTTACAGCAGCAAAGTGCATGTCATACAACAAAAACACTCGAAAAAGACATTGAGAAACAGACTGTGGTCTACGTGACGTGGCCACTGAAATGGATTGCCATTTTTCATAGCCAAACTGCTCTCATTATAGAGGCTGACGCCTGCTGAGGCAGAACATTAAGGGTGTTTTGAGAGAGCCAGACACCTGACACGTTCCCTTATTCATTCTCATTAGCTGTCACTGCTCGTGTTCATAATGACCCAGGTGGATGGTTGTTTTCCTTCATTCCTGTAGTGTTGTCCACACCTGGGTCCTTTTGCTCTAATGTATTGCATGTTAGGCCAGCATGCATATAATTACAAACACTGCACTGAAAAGGGTATCTGGTGCACAAAAGCACATCAACTAGATGTACAATATATTTATAATGCACATATAACTGAAAAACAGCTTAATTGGTTCACAACCACTTTAATGTTTATTAGTTTAGTTGGTCAGCCATGAAAAATATTATTCTTCCATTTAATCACGTTTAATATGAAGCCAAAATTTATTTATATTCTCAAGGCACATTCCTTACCAGGATTGCTGCACATTATTCCACATGTTTGTCTTGTTTCTACCCAAACGTGCCTTGCCTCAAACAACATTAATTTTCATCTGATATCACAAATCCTTCTCATTTTGATTCCCATTTAACGCCCTCTTTTCATGCTCAATATGAGATTTAATGTATCGATATCTGTCTATATTGTATATTAAATTATGCATGTTCATTTCTCCTCTTATCATTTAGATTTTATGGTTTTATTCATGGTTGGTAGTGTATACTAATACATTTGTAGCATTTCAAGTTAAATGATCATTTATGCTATTATAAATGGACATTAAATTACAATGAACAATAGTATATTTATAAACCAACATTAACCTAGATTAATAAATGCTGTAAAATAATGTTGCTCATAGTTAGTTGATACCTTATGCATTAACTAATACATGATACTCAATGCAATAACCAACATTAACAAAATGAACCTTAAAATCAAAGTAATGATCAAATCATCAGTATCAGCCAGAATTTGTCAAATTGGTGCATCCCTAGTTAGAATGCCATTTCATGTTGACTCAGTCTGTGATTCAATCTGTTTTTCTCAGATGTGAGGTGCTTGCTCAATGATGTGAACAGCAGTGTTACAAACTAGACTGCCAATTGACCTAGTCTCATTCTAAACATTTTCTGTGTGCCTTTCTTCTATCTCTCTCTTCAGCCCTCTCTCATTCTCTCTGACAGACAGTGGTCAATATCTGAGGGACCAGTACAGCTCTTTCTTTTCCCTGTTTCATGGATCCCATCGATCGGTCTTAAGAACAATTATAAGGCTCGACTGTATTCCACCAGGTGTCACAAAGCTGACACACGCATCTGTGTTGTTTTCACCTGTAAAACTCCCACATACCTCACTAACACTAGCCGAGACGTTGAATCATGGTGCTGAATACCAATGTTTCTGATTTAGGTTACTAGAAGAGGGGTCAGACGCAGCTCTAGGATGAGTTGGATTAAATTGCTTGCACTCATTTACAAGACTAAAAAC
>NW_015663506.1:480205-537466 GCF_001515625.1 Sinocyclocheilus rhinocerous
TTTAATTTATTTATGAAATACAGGTCACACTTTATTTTAAGGTCCAATTTCCACTATAAACTAACTATTAACTATGACTTTTGCCTTGAAAAACTTGAATTAATAGTTAGTAAGGTAGTTGTTATGTTTAGGTATTGAGTAGGATGAGGGATGTAGAATATGGTCATGCAGAATATGTGCTTTATAAGTATTAATACACAGCCAGTATGCTAGAAATATGCATGCTAATAAGCCGCAAGTTAATAGTGAGAATTGGTCCATAAATTAAAGTGTTACCGAAATACTTTTATTCATGCAGAATAAAACTGATCAGGAGTGACAGTAAAATATTTACTACGTTACAAAAGATTTCTATTTCAAATAAATGTTCTTTTCAACTTTCTATTTCATGTTTCCAACACGGAATAATAAATAAAAAAGGTAACGGTAATTGTGACTTTTCTTGCAATTCTGAATCTTTCACAATTTGGACTTTTTCTAATTGTTGCAATCAGAGTATGTGAGCAGAGTGGACCGGCAACAATTTCCCCTCGGCGCTCCAAGCATTCAATAATCACTCCGCTCCAGCTCCGCTCCGGGTTCACCATTTCCCGCTCCCGCTCCACTGAACAGAAACACGCTCCACGGCTAAATTATTTCACAATGCTTGAAAAATCAAAGTTCTGTTCA
Source organism: Sinocyclocheilus rhinocerous (assembly GCF_001515625.1). Lineage (NCBI taxonomy): Eukaryota > Metazoa > Chordata > Actinopteri > Cypriniformes > Cyprinidae > Sinocyclocheilus > Sinocyclocheilus rhinocerous. The sequence goes on from NW_015663506.1 coordinate 480,875, forward strand.
GAAATTATATTAAATGAAAAATAAATGCATAATACTAGAAGAATAGTTTTAACATGGTTTATTGGAACACTACAATTAGCCCAAGTCCATATTAAATGACTGCTTAACTCGCTTAGCTTACTTGTCTGTGCAATGTCTCTCTACTATGGTGAAGCTGAGGGTAGTTACTTCAGAAACAGAAAGAATATGCTGTAACTTTTCAGTTTTTTAGCTGATAAAACACAGGACAGCGTTGACCAAATTTTCTTCATTCCTGAATGTATGCGCGCGATCTGTACGTTATGTGCGAGCTTGTGTGTTCTGTCCGTGTGCAGCAATGTAGCAGCACATTAGTTTCGAGCGGAGATTAACAAACTGTACAACTTACAACATGCTTTAATCTCCCGCACTCGTCCATCGCCATTTTTAATCTTCATGTGATCCACATATCTGTCAAGCTAACTAATTATGTTTAATGCGTGAGTTGGCATAATTTGTGCTCGTGACGGAGCGGTAGCGGAGTGTTCTCGGAGCGAGTGAAAACCTTGACGCTCCGACTTTCAAAAAATCTGCTCCTAGCTCCAGGCAAAATCACTCCGCTCCACTCCCACTCCGCTACACTCACATACTCTCGTTGCAATTAACAATAACAATAATTAAATAATAATTTAAAAATTCTAAGAAAAAAAATCAGGATTGCAAGATATAAACTCAAAAATCTGAATTCTGCGTTTACATCTCATAATTCTAACTTTTTTTCCTCAGAAGGGCGAGTTTATGTCTCAAATTGGAAGGAAGAAGTCAGAATTTGTGAGATAAAAAGTCACAACTACTTTTTAATATTTTATTCTGTGGTGAAAACGGGCTTCCAAACTATTCAGCAAGGATTTTTTTTTTTAATGACAGCTTTCATAAAATATATTTCATAATAAGAAATGTTTCTTGAGCACCAAATCAACATACTAGAAACATGAGTATCATGTGACACTGAAGAAATTTCTGAAAATTCATTTTTGCCATCACATGAATTACATTTTAAAACAAATTAAAAAAGAAAACAGTTATTTTAAAATTTAATAACAATATTACTGTTTTAACTGCATTTTTGATCAAACATTGTACCCCACAGTAAAAGTCAGAAGACAAAGCCTCACATAATTAACTTGAAATCACTGCTTTGTTGAGGATCCCTTGAATAAACACTGACACTGAACCAAAGAACTATAGTGTGATCACATCTCATTCCAATTTGTTTTTCATGATGACTCATTTTAGCACGTTCAAAGAACAGCCACTCTGAGTATCAGACAGGCTGTCTTGCAAACTCTTCACTCATAGCTGCAAATGCCCAGCGGGCAGTGAAATAATGGCTTCCTATCTTAATGTGAATGGCACACTATACAGAGTCAATGTGAGAGTTATGTGAACGTGATTAAACCAAGCAGTGAGTCGTCCTCCAGGAGTCAGTCCCTCCAGTAAGGGCCCAAGTTCCCACTGCACATCCACTGCAAACTCTCCATGCTTAGATCAGCAGGGCCTCCTATTCCCCTCTCCCTGGGGAACCATCTAATGAAATGTGCAGCAATTCCAGAAGCCCTACAAGCACAGTGTAATAACCAAAATGACTCTATTGAACAAGAACAAGTCACATAAATCACAGGGCATGGGCACTTCTGCAGCACATTTATGTATGTGCTTGTAATGGGACTCATGCAAAGGAAGTTCAGGCTTAATGTAAAATAAAAAAGTCATTATTTACTCATCTTTGTTCTGTAAAACAAAATGAATTGTTAAGAAGCATCTGTGTTCATTCAGTTTGAATTAGTATGAATGGATAAAAGGGTGACAGAGTGCATAGGGCCCAGAGGTCTGGGGGGCCCGCGATCGCCTACTGGCCATCGGGAGCACCGGGACATTCCATTCAAGTAGTGGGCCGATCGCCGAAACGAGGGCATTGTTTTTAAATTACAGCACATGCGAAACTGCATAAAGCAAATACTCCAAAAGTGTGAAGCAGCGCTACCCGCTGCATCCGCCAGCCGCGCGTCAAAGCAGAGCGGGATCAGTCACCCACAGTTTTTTTTTTTAACTACCGTTTTATAGTTTATTATTACTTATTATCTATTTTAAAAACCATATAACCATGGTAATGAGGACCATGGTTTTACTTCTTGTGACCACCATCCTACTAATACTATAGGGTTATGCAAAATTCAGAATCTCAATTCAGATTTTAAATAAATAAATAATGTTGAAATTTAAAAGGCATTCTCAACGGTTTTAAATCAATCATGCACAACCTTGGTTTTTAGATGGTATTTTAATATGCTTCAAGCTTTACTGGAATACTATGCTCAAGTTGGCCTTATTAAGGTCAAATTAAAATAAAATGTAAAAGTGCTGTAAGCAGTTTCATCCATTTTGCTAACTTCAAAAAAAAAAAAAAAAAGTGATATTTAAGGTGATAGAGGTGATAACCTCAAATAATTTTCCTTATTGACATCCCAGATTCCTCTCACATTTCAAACTCTGAACTGCATGTTATCAGTGTGATAATGCAATGCTACCATTTTGTAAATGATGTGAGATTTGGGGGGAGAGGAAAATGTGATCATGTGATGGCGTCGATGCTTACACTGACAAATCTCTCAAACGGACAACGTAATAAAGCACTATGAAGACAAAAATCCTGTTCTCCACTGCAGAATGGCAGCAAACCAGAGCAGATGGTTCTCCCTCAGCCTGCTGGTGCCTCGCAGACACTGCAAAAAAATGATCGAAGCAAATCTGGCTTAATCATCCCTTACAGTAACTGAAGCTGGGAGGTTAATGGACTGAGTGCAGAGGAAATGGTGGGATGATTGTGGATGGTTTCCCTTTACAACAAGCACCCCGAGTCCATAGTCATCTTGGATGATGCTCGGGCAGTTGCTCTAAAGTACCCACAACCAGCATAGAAAATTACCTATTTGACACAGCTGCCAATGGTGGTTAACTGAAAAAAATACTGGCCATGAAACTAAACTTCACACTTTTTTATAAACAATTAATACATGTAAATATGCCAACAGAATGTAGCTGTTTTTTCCGCACCTGTTCCAACAGACCGTGATTTTGTTCCTCCTATTTCCGTTTTGGTGATTTAGTGCAAGTAATATTCTTGTGTCACCACATGGGGTTCAGCAGGAAAGAAAAATAACTTGCATCCTAGATGATAACATTTCCACTGAGGTGAAGATGTCAGAAGACCCAACCGTTGCGCCAGATGTTTTCATCAGCACATGATTTTATTTGAATCGCTCATGTCGCTTATATTAGCTAGGGACAGATGTTCTCACAATTTGAGAACATCTTAAACCATCAAATGCTGCAGTTTCTAATAAAGTTACCAGCCAACCGGCAAATACCTCCGTTCTATTTACTGTCCATATCTAATTTTTACTCACATTTGGTGTTTAGCGTGGGTTAATTTGGACCTTGGACACAAGTACAGACTGATATGTGATATTCCTATGTACTTGAGCCCTAGAAGAAAACAGCAAGGGCATCCAAGAAATCAAAAAGAAATCAACAGTGTGTAATCAACTAGTGCAACTAACCAGATAATAAAATGGATACCATATAAACATGTAACCAAGCATAAAATCATGCCTTAATGGCAAAAAAGATCAACTTTTAAAATGTGGGGAAGAAGAGAAATTTGATTACACTTTATTTTAAGGTGTCCTTGTTATAGTGCAAGTATACGTTTAAGTAATATTAATCAACTACGAGTACTTACTATATGGTTAGGATGAGGCTTTGGTTTAGTTGCATGTAATTATGCATAATGTATTGTTATTATTACTATAGTAAGCACATGTAAAATGTGTAACAAGTACACCATAAAACAAAGTGTTACCAGAAATTCCCCAAAAAGGGGGAGAAAAATTTCAACACTCTAGTATTTTAGTGCATGTTTATCCATCACTCAGTACTAGCTAGCCAAATTAGGCAGATGACAACATTGAAAGCTTGCGTGACATGCCCTCATTCTCGAAACACCAGCTAAACATGCTTTGTGCTGGTCATCATGTTTTATACAGTAAATTATAGGATGCCATTATTGAAATGATCACAATTACTGATATATTAATATTCCACATTTGTATGTTTATGTAAATTTTTTACATTTGTACAAGAAACTCTTCAGTGTTTTCCAGCATGATTTCTATCTTCCATATTCACTGTAAACGCACTTGTCAAGCAGCCATGATGTGAGACTGACACCTCCAGCTGACGTCCTCTAAAACACTTAGCCTCCATTTTCTGCCTTCCTCTCCTCTCTCTCCTGTCTGACTCAAAGCCCACTTCACTCGCTCCTTTGCTGCTCATATGTCTCTTCTTCCTAATCTTTTCTGGTTTTCTAACCCCCACAAATTCAAGCTCTCTTTCTCTGTAGTTGCAGTTATACCTGTGCAAATCATCTTTTTCTCTCCAGCACCTTTAAGATACTAATCATGCTGTTCTTCTTGATGAAGTCCTGATAAAGCATTCAGCTTTATCATCACTGGAGTAAACTATATTTTAAAATTGCATTAAAAAGGAAAACGGTTATTTTAAATTGCAAAAATATTTCACTGTTTTCTGTTTTTACTGTATTTCTTGATCAAATAACGGTATAGAAAAATTGCAGGCTATTCATTATCTAGTTCCTGCACATAAACAATGCACATGCATGACACTGAAGTCATGTTTTACACAAACAAAATCAATAAGTGATTCTATCACGCTAGACAACATGTATACTTCAGAAATTTTGATGTCTACCACCTGGTCTCCCTGTACTTTCACTGTAAATGCATTACTGCACACAAAATTTAGCCTTTTTTCTATTTCTTAGCCTGAGGGACTTATTTTCTGTGGTTATTGAACCTGGAATATTCGTTTAAAGCTCCTTTGCTCTAGCAGATCCGTCCTGGGCATCGATCATCCAAAAAGAGCAGTCCTGTCTCTGACGTACAGTCACATAATGGAAAAGGGCTAATAAAATTACACAGACAAATTTTAGACCGTGTTTCATCTCTCTGTCTGCCCGAGCACACAGACATTACTCTCTTTCTGTCCATTAAAGGAGACATTTGTTTTGGCTCAAGTCACATTAGCTCTAACCAGAAATGGTCCAGTGTACCTGACTTTTCTGCCACTTATTGATAGGATACAGTATAAATGATGGCAAAATCAGTGCTAACATTTTGAATTGTAACACTGCTAATATTGTTGTTGTATTTTTTTCTCATTTGAAAGTTGCTTAGGACAAAAGTGTCTTCTAAATGTAAATGTAAACTGAGATATCAATTCTTAAAGGGGTCATATGATGCGATTTAAATTTTTCCTTTCTCTTTGAAGTGTCAACAAGCTCTTGGTGCATAAAGGATTGTGGAATATAACCGTGTTGGTTAATTACTTATAACATCAAACTAACCGACTGACTACCTGGCTAATACTTACATATAACACCTGGGAACTGATTCTGAAGTGTTTAGATTTTCTCCATAAACACAATAAGATTATATTTGTCCTGTTATTAACCGCAAGTAGGTCAGCACGAGATTGGAGAAAGGTAGGAGTATTTAAGTGAAATCAGTTCTGTGTGCATCTATGTGTTTGTGTTTATATAGGCCCTATCGTCTTGAGATCCAATCAGCATTAAGAAGGTCAGGTTAAAAAAGCCTACAAACTAAATCATCTGTCCAACACTTGTGCCAAATCTAGCAACTGTTTTTTACCTGTCATTCAATTTACCTGGAATAATGGGGTTTTGTTGAACTACAAGCAAAAAAAACAAAACATGATGCGCCAATTGTCACAGAAGTTTTGTAACCTTTTCTACTCAGAGTAAAGCTTTTACAAATGCTAGCCAATTTGGAATGAGGTAAATACAAAACACCCTGCAGAGTATGACGCACTAAGCCAGCAACAAAAAGCCATTGAACAACAATGCAGTCACACTGCAGATGCACTCAACACACCAAGTCAGGCTCTTGAGAGCATTATGGGAAGTGTCTGTGGCTGCTGATAATAGCTTTTTGCTCCCTTAGGATTCCTTTTAGCTTTACAGAGTGCTTTAACAAACAGAAGGACAACAGCAATTCTCAACGGTGTTTAACTGGTGGCAAAAGCTACACAATCACAACACAAACAAAGAGATCACTGGTCAGATGCCACCAAACAACCAAAGGACATTGTAGGTTCATAACGATGTCTAAAGTGAAAATATTGTAGTGAATTTGCTTTCGCTCACCTAGGGAGGCGAAATAGTGTAGTGATGGGAACTCACGTCACCAATGACGTTGTGATATTTGGATCATGTGTCACTTAAGGTGTGGTTATGAGTACATCACATAAGAAAGATTGGTGGGATCTCTAACTTGTAGAACCTCTTTCTGTATCATCAACACAAGGAAGACACAAGTGTAATAAACTAGATGTTATTAACAAAAGACAAAATAACAATTTGGTACCCACGCACTGTTATTTGCAAGCACACAGAAAGCCTTATTTTATACAGCGTGCAATCACAGAATTGATTCCTCTTTCACATCTCTTTTACATGCACTTGAATGGGCACATACACACAAAATTATCTCAAAATACCTGTCTCAGCAAGTACTCTTGTGAACACATTCGGTTGTCTTAAGTGAATGTAAACAGTGGAGCAAGAGATCACATGTGTATTGTTATATTGGATCCGTGCAATCAGTCTTAAAGGGACAGCAGCCTATAAAAACCTGCTGCTGTCTGTCTTAATGTTAATCAAACAACTTTCAACAAAGAATAATCTATACTTGATTTATACAGTGAACACTATGCATTACATTTCTGTACCTGAAAACTAATTAGACCTCATTTTATTTGTAACTTTGTTCTATTTTATTTCTACGCTTGAAATGTGTTTATTTGTTTTTATTATATTACTGACAGTTCATTTATGTTTAAAATGTTTGACCTTTATTAGTTATTCTAATTAGTCTGAAGAATGCCTGCCCGAAGGGCTACCAGGGATTTTGAAATTGAAATAACTAAGTAATAATGATGACACTGATTTAGGAACTTATTACAAGTTTTCTCTCTGTTTGGTCATAATCTTTTGCAAGAAATTGATTTAGGGTTCTGGAGGTTCATTTCATTTTATTATTTCATTTCATTTCATTTCATAAAATTATTTTAGAGGCAAAAACTAACGACTTCAGAGAATAATGAATATTTATCAACATTTTTTTTTACCTCATTGGCACATTTTAAGCATAAACCTAGAATTATGCTTTAAACAAGAAAATACAAATTGTTATTGTGGTAAAAAAAAAAAAGTACATTTAACTAGGGGTGCACCGATCCGATATTCAGTATCGGTATCGCTCCGATACTGGCATTTTCTGCTAGATCGGGGTATCGGTCAGACGAGACCGATCCAAATCCGATATTGTGCGTATACTATTCTGTGTTATTGTTAAGCCCCACGAAAGGCACAAAATCATTATAAAGCAGCATAAAGTTTCCTTGCACTATATTCCAAGAGTTCTGAAGCCGTTCCATAGTTTATTGTGAGGTACAGATGAATATTTAAGTCGTTAAATTAAGTCGCTAATCTCCGCTGCGGCTGTCTGTCATCCTCCATTCAGCATTCAGTCAAGACAATGAAAATCTATCCAAGGTGATTCACTGTTCCTATTATTATACTTGATCTGTAGATAAAAATCAGTGGTTTTGCATAAAATTACTTTATCTTGCTGGAGTTTAGTGCTGTTTCTAAATCACGTTACTTTCTACCGGGTGTCTGTTAGAGATCACTACACTGGAGTAGAGAGCACTATGAATCGTTGTTCATGCGCACAGTAAGTGAAATTTAAAACTGTTAAAAGAAAAGGCTCAATAAACTATCTCACAGATTTAATACACTACGCATCAAAATCCTCTTCCCTTTGTGCTTTAAACTTTTCTATGTGGAGCGCTGCGCACTGTGACTCCGTGTTGCTTCAAGCGCATCATTCGGCTACTTGTTTTTCATGAATGTATTTTACAACAATACAGTTGTAAAGAGCAATAAAGAGCAATGTTTAACATTTTACAAAAAAATAATTTTTTACTAAATATTTAGATTTTATAAAATTATTGTGCACTCATGATTTTTCTAGAGTAACTTTTGCTACTGAATTATCCACTACCCTAGTTTATAGTAGTATTTTTATCATAGATTATGATTATATATTTATTCATTTGTTGTTTTTCTTTACAATGAAGTTGTCTATATGTGGTAGATTGTGTTTAACACACAAAAGAGTGATGATCAGGCCAACACATTGAGGTATAGTAATTCTACACTGATAAAAAAAAAAAAAAAAACTGCGCTGGTATCGGCCGATACTCAGAATATCTGGTATCGTATCGGTTCTAAAAAAGTGGTATCGAGCCAGCCCTACATTTTACATATATTCTATGAAAACAAGACAATAGCGAGGGAACAAAAAGCTAAATATTAAGAAATAAAAAAGTTAACAAAAATATATATATTTCTGTAAAACACTGAAATCAACATGCAATTGTAACACTAATAAAAATGTATTTAAAGATTAAAGATTCCTGAAAAATGTAAATATCCTCTATAAGACTGCTCTTTGCTACTCTGGAACAATATGTATTGTGAAAAGCACTATACAACTAATTAAAATGTAAATGTTCCTGAGTCATCATCTGATTAATCTATGTTTTAGCTAAATTGATTAATCTCATTTAAAACAATTATAATGTAGACAACTCTTAGACTTCTGCTTTAAACATTTCTGGCAGCTAAATTATTACTAAATAAAAGCAAAATCAACGATATTAAGTAAAGCAGCAGTTTTCGGCTCTTATTTGAAAACAGGTGAGTTAATAAAAAAAATATTTGTCTTCTATTAAAATCAGTATTATGATAAAGCCTTCCTGAAGGTAAATGTTTTAACTGTATTTTTACTGTTGGCACATAAATGTTTCTACCAAAAGATAACAGGTAGACCCACATGTAGTCTGTGAGTTATGAAGGAAAATATTAAATAAATATATATAAATGAAAGAAAATATTAAAGAACTGTCCCCAGTCTCCCTTATGTCAAGAACAGAAGAGTCTGATCCCTCAAGTATTGAGTCACCTCTGGAGCAGAGCGGTATTGTGTGGTCTGTCTTAGACTGGCAGGGTTATTATGACTAGCGGTGAGGTGGGTGTTTGCAGCCTTTGATCATTACTGGCTTAAATTAGGAATTATCTCAAGCACATGACTTCACTGGCAGTCTGCACGTGAGACTTGCAGTGTCAGTCTCACTCATACGTGCCCACATCTACACAAACACACACACACACACACAGTATGGGTGTTTATCCACACGCTGAAGGACAGCAACAACTGCAGCTCGATAGGGGAAGTCCCTGTCTTTCTGTGGCCATTACACCATAATGGCAGCCAGTCTGTAGGACTGAAGCTACCGCAGTGATGACAAATTGATGCATCATACCAGATATCGGAAGCAGACTGATACCTGTCCAATATGTTTACATCACAGCATTTCCCCAACATTCGTACATGCCTTAAACAGTGCACATCCTCAAGCTTCATCAATCTGTGCTGCAGGCTAAAGTTGCCATGAATAAAAGATGAGGTAGATGGACCCTGTGTCTCACTATCTACTCAATCAACATGTAGTTCACAGCCACAGCAGAAAGAGATACAGTAAATAAGACTGTAGCATTTCAAATGAGACTCCCCAGATCTGCCTTTAAAAATGTGGAATAAAAACAACTAGTGACTTGTTGCTTTAATATAATAGTACCTATTATAATTAATAGGTATTAATAGGTATCGTATTATAATAACTATTTTAGTATATTTTAAAATGTAATTTATTCCTGTGATGGCAAAGCTGAATTTTCAGCAGCCATTACTCCATTCTTCAGTGTCACATTATGGCTTTGGTGCTCAAGAAACATTTCTTATTATTAATGTTGAAAACAGTTGTTGCTTATATTTTTGTGGAAACTGTGAGAATGCTTTGATGAATAGAAAGTGTACAAAAACAGCATTTATTTGAAATGGAAACCTTTTGTAACATTATAAATGTATTTACTGTCATTTTTTAACAACTTAATACAACCTTGCTAAATAAGATTTTTAACAGTAGCTAAAAAAAACAAGAGCAAGTGCAAGAGCATATGGAGGTTAACTGATGTATTGATTAATTATTTTTCTGTCAAAAACAATAAAGCGACACATAGCTCCTCTGTGAGCCATTTCTTTCTGTAGCAACATACATTACGGCAAAACAGAATCTCAGTGTTGCCATCTTTATGTACTTACAGGCACAAAATTAACAGTGTTAATATAAAATGTGTCACAGGGGTGTGTTTACTCGAATTATTATTCGTTTCCTTAATTCATAAAGCACTTTACAACTACTTTATAACTCAAAGTGCTGAACAATCATGAAAAATTCACAAAATTCCCAAAAACTCAAAACTCAACACTGGAGCAATCTGATAATATTACATACATACCACTATGTGTGAAAGGGATTTGAAAATACATACAAAACTACTCAAAGGACCAGAATATATTCAGCTCAGATATGTTTATTCAATTAGCGTAAGCTTCATGGCTCCTCAGTTAATCAGGGGGTCTGGGGCAAATGTTGCATTTGCCCCAGTCTCATGAGTGTAGCATCATGGGAAAGTACTCTGTGTGAATCCATTTGATTTTAAAGCTATGCTAATTAGGAGCGTTTAATTGGAAACAGAGGGAGTGCCATGTGTGGAATCTGACTAGTGGGAATACAAATGGAATGGAAAACCAACAATCTTTCCAGTCTAAAATGCTCTTCAGAAAACACAAAGTTCCAACTCTGAATTCTAATAAGACAAGCTGTTTGAATTTAAAAGGCAGATAAATGCACTCCTGTGATCACATTCTATACCGGGGTGGCGAACGTCGGTCCTGGAGAGCCACAGCCCTGCAGAGTTTTGCTTCAACCCTAATCAAACACACCTGAACAAGCTAATCAAGGTCTGAAGGGTTACTAGAAAGCTACAGGCAGGTGAGTTTTAATTAGGGTTGGAGCTGAACTCTGCAGGGCTGCGGCTCTCCAGGACCGGAGTTCGCCACCGCTGTTATATACTAATGCATTAAGTTGCTATGTTGTTTGAAAATCATAAGCAGTCAACACAACAGTTAGGCCAATGAACCTCTTGATGTCTTATCCACCTTATTTTGCAGCTAAAATACTAAGCAAATGGCACAAGAAAGCTCACATATTCAAGTTACAAATGGCCACGTCCACTCTCACATCAAAAATAAAGTGGATACATACATTTTGCTGTTGTTGCCACTTAAAATTAAAAGCATTGAAACTCTGAAATTTTAAGTAGAGGAAAAGGGGGGAAAAGAAACAAAAATCAGGTCACACTTTATTTTAAGTTCCAGTTGTTGCCATTAACAAACCATTAACTACAACTTAATAAGTTGCCTCAATAAACTCTTAATTTGCTGCTTATTAACAGTTGGAAAGGTAGTTGTTAAGTTTTGGTATTGGATAGGATTATGGTTATGCAGAATATGTGTTTTATACGTAATAAACAGCCAATATGTTAATAATAGGCATGCCAATAATCAAAAAGTTAATAGTGAGAATTGGTCCCTATACTAAAGTGTTACCAAAAATCACATAATGCATGGTCTCTTGTTGCTTAATGCTTTAGTTAATATCTATAAATCTGAAGTGGAACACTAAGGTTAAATGCTAAACACTGGTAAAAATTTTGAGTTTTTGAATAGCAGTATCATCAGGCTACAGGCAATCACAGAAAAAATGAGTGGGTCAGTCAGGCAATCAAACAGCCTCTCCTACATAACATACAGTTCATATTGCAAAAGAGATGGCTGATGCTTGCAATTCAATCTAAAGAAAACAGCCTGGACCTATTCAGGAATTTCATGTTCCTATATAGAGATCTCTGAAAGACAGGTGAAGCCTCATTTAGCAGTGAGATGTGTTTCTAAGGATGCATATGCTGGTCTGCAATCTTCTCAGTTCGACTAGTGTATTGTTTCATCACAAAGACTTTGCAATGTATTTGTGAAGTTTGCAATAGACATCTATAAAAAATTATACTGCAAAAATATAACAAAAACCTTACCAGCACAATTAAACAATTAAAATGCAGAGAATGTCTTAAAGCTTCTCACTGGCTAAACAATATCCCTTGTTTTTTTTTGTTTTTTTTTGCAATTTACAGAGCCAAGTGCTGTCATAGAGACAGGTGTGATATCTCTATTGCCGTTAAATCTATCAGGTATCACATTTTCTGCATACTATTCCAAAAAAAATATTACTTACAGCACCTTTAAACTTATTTCTTGCATCAGTGAATCGTCTAACTTCAAGTCAGACCCTGAAGCCCTTTCATGCTCTTTAAAACACTGGTGAGTCAGATGTTTTTATTCTGGAGCCATCTTATATGCTTAACACCATAGCAAAACTACTGCCTCGAAGCAGTACCAAAAGATTAGGTAAGGCAATTGTTCCATGTAAGTATTCAAAATTATTTCAAAACCAATACACATAACTGCATGAGCATGTTTTGTTTTATCACATCATTAACAAAGCTCTGAGGTCATGCCACCTCTCTGTCATAAACCAGGATGGAATGAGATTACATAGACCATCATTATGGCTTTAATTAGATCAAGGACAAAAGCTCAGAGATACAGTGGCGTCATTTTGAGGTTTCAGGGCAAGAACGGTCAATGAAACTCCAGCCACTTATATAAATGCCACAACAAAACAATTGTATGTCCACTTCACTAAATTATGGCATATTTTATGAAGCTGCTGTTGGAACAAGTACACAGAATGGCAAAACTGGATTTAGCAAACAATATAATATAATATAATATAATTTGCAAAATTTCATTTTTGATTAATAGCTTATAAAACGTAATTATATTTTAATATTATTTAAATTTTATTAATTATTTAAATACCTTTAATATAGTTCAGCCAAGAGTGAAAATAATATTTAAAAATAAAATAAAATAAAACATAATATAATATAATATAATATAAGGGGATAGTTCAGCCAAAAGTGAAAATAATATTTTATGAATTAATTAATATTAATAGGTTATAATTACATTTTCCAAAGCTATTGATGAAAAATAATTTATTAACATGAATTTATTATAATTAATATAAAGTTCGTCCAAGTTGAAAATTATATTTAATGAATTAATTAATCTAAATTGTATAGAGCTATTGTTGAAACGATATAAAAAATACATTATAATAATAGTATAAATTACAGATAGTTCCACTCAGAAGTGAAAATTGTCGTTATTCACTCATCCTCATGTCGATGCATGTGTATGCTGTTATTCTTTTTCTCAATGGAACAAAAAAAGGAGATTTTTTTTTTATACAGCAATAGCTCACAGTGTCCTGATGGTGCTTAAAAATAGTAAAAAGGTTAAATAATGGCAGAATTTAAACTGATGAACTATTCTTTTAATTTTCTGTATACAACTTTATGTAGAGATTAGAGCAACAAAAAGCTTCCGCGGTGACACATAAAAGTGCAACACCGGAGGTTTGTTAAAACCACCCACTCACTAAAGGCCAATGAGAACCTAAGCACAAAGTAAACAAGATGCTTTTAAGAAAATTAAAATCAGTGGATCATCGTTAAGTGTTGATGCAAATGCAGTTAAAAAGAAAGGATAACTGTCTCAAAGTGCAGAGGAAATGGGCTTTCTAGCGATGCAGAATGTCGCCAATAGCAGATTGGAAAAGCAATAACGTTTCAGTGCAGCCTGAGGGATGCTTCAACTCATCAGAATCACTACACAAAACAGAATAAATGCATATTAACTCAAGTTTATTCCAATGCACTGAATTAGTCTTTTTGCATCCAGTATTGATTCATATCCACCTACGAGCAATGCAACAACACAACCTCTCAGCTGGACAAAGAAAAGCTGGTAATAGGCAGAAAATGAATGACTGAGGGAGGCACAGCTGTGTGCTTTGTTAGAGAGAGCGACAAAATGTACCACAGCATGTGTGTGCGCATGTACGATTTTGAGTGTGATTGTGCGTAGATGCCCTTTTATATAAAATCAACTACTGAGCACTGTTATTACTTCCCCTCTATCATCCTCTTTGCAAATGGTGAAATTGCATTTCACCTACCATAAAAGAACAAAACAATATTCAACCGCTCTAGTAATTTTCCATGAGTCATACGTGCTGATGACAAATTAATAACTTTATCACTCTGCGAGGGTCCATTAGCAAAACAAGCGAAATCCTTTGAAATCCATGCAATTTATCGGGGATTATAATTTCCATTTGGATTAAAATATAAATGATGTCTGAGACCTTTCATTACACACTTCACTGAGCATTTGTGTGGACATTTTGACCTCTGGGGCCGATGGAAAGTTGTGCATAGCCAACAGAATGCTCTCCTTTCAATGCAATTATTGCTAAGTGTGTGGGCTGAAGCCAAATCCCACACCCTTACTGCTTCCCCCCAAATGCAAATGCAAACGTTTTGAGACTTTCTTTGCTTTGCATTGAGAAAGCCATGCAATCCATGTCATATACATTCATTAACATACAAGAATTTCAACTGTAATTTTTAAGCTAATGACCTTGAGAAGCGCTTGAAAGAAAGCTACGTTTCAAATAAAAAACAACAGTAAAGACTCCAAGTAAAGAGAAAACTAAGGCTATGTAAGCAACTCTCTTCAACAAGATGATAAAGCTGTACATTTTGATGTTTCTCTCTACATCCAGATGTACTTTTCTCTCTGTACATCATTTCCATACTGGTTTTTCCCACCCCAGCAGTTTGAAACATCCATATTAGAAAAAGCACTCCGTAATGCACAGAGCAATTACAGGTGAAATGTTCCCTGAAGAGACAGAGACAGCAGGCACTTTGCAAGATAACTATTCACTGAGGATGAATATAAGTACTCTCGGTTTGAGTGTCAGCTGAAGCAGACTAGGGATGCGCCGATCCGATATTCATATCGGGTATCGGCTCCGATAGTGTATAGTATAGTATTTCAGTCTGGCGAGTAAAAAAATATATATACTAGCCAATGGCGATTCAGTTGCCAAGGTGTCCGTTGAGGGTTGACTGTATAAAAACAGTTTGTGCTGCACTGTATTTGTTTTGTCCTATCGTATCATATGTTGTTGCCTTATTAAAAATGTATATGCTATACATTTAAAAAGAAATGTATCTTAATTTTATAGTATATACTTATATATAAATACATTCATGAATGTTATTAAATGAGGGAAAAAAACTACACTGGTATCGGCCAATACCGAACCCTAGGTATCGGAATCGGTATCGGAGGCGAAAAAGGCGGATCGGAGCATCCCTAAAGCAGACCAGAAATATACATTGCTGTTGCATGTTTACAGATTTAACGGCTAAGGGTAGGCTGCACCAATAACGACTTACACCGCAAAGGGGTTTGTTTATCCAGGTTTTATTTTAATTCAAGCCGTGTTGCACTTAAATTTGAACATGGCTTAACAAATCAGTCATTAAACCTTCAACCTGTGATTAAATGTGATTGTCTGCCATGATTGATTCACCATAAATGGCAGTAAGGTTAAAGGAACTTCCTTTTTTAGTGACATTAGAAACAGCCTTTGCAAGTACTCGTATGTAGTAAAGGGATTTTTAAAGAAAAAAAATCCTACTGTTGCAACAGTTATTGAGATCAAAGACATTCAACTAAATCTCTAACTGAAATTCAGAGGTTATATTAATGAATGCACATGATTAAAACTATAATAACCATAAATCTAAGTCCTTATTAGTGCAACCCACTGTGAAATACTTGTTTGCTATGTTTAAACATGATGGTCACCAGCCAAAGTCAGGCTGGTGTCTTGCCTCACAATCTACATCAGTAATGATTCTCAGACAGCACTGACTATTTCAAAGCAGGCTATTTTTACCATTCATGTAATGACAGTATTTTACAATTTTAAATCAGGCAAAAACATACTCTCCCCCTCATTCAGACTGACTCTAATTGAATAAGGTCTAGGCAAAACTCCTGTGCTGAAGGCCTATATATAGCTGTGATGTCTTCCTGTGTAACCGGAGAATGAGTGGCCTATTAACATCACAAAAATCTCAAGCCTGGCACATTCCACTGTCAGAAATAACCAGAGGGGTAGAGATGGTCCTTCAGGCCAAGAAGACAGGAGAGACATTAAAAGACAAAGAAGTGGGGGGGGGAAGCGTAAGAAATGCAGAAATAAGAACAGAGAGAAAAAGTAGAGATTCATAGATTGGGAATGGTCAGAATGACAAAGAAGTAAAACAAAACAATATAGACTCCAGAAAGACCGAAAAGAAAGAAAAGGGAGGATAACAATGGGTAGGAAGAGGCAGAAAAAAAGACATTGTGAAAGAAAAGCAAAAGAGAAAGAAAGACATATGGCATTTAGCTGAGTGACAAGACAGGTGTAAACACCACAAGTTGTCCAGAGGATTGACACATGCATCATGACTACAGACGTCATAGACACATACTCTAGATCAGTGGGTTTTAACTGGTTTTGCTTCAGGACCCATTTATTTACTGGGCATAAAAATTGTTTGACAAAAAAAATGTTAAGAAAAATGCACTAAAAACCAAATTGAAAAATCTTAATATTACTATGAACCGTCAACAGTCAACCAAATAAATTAGCATGACATAGGCTTAAGAAAAAATATTGTACTATAAATGCACTAAAAGACAGCTATTTATTTTGCTATCATAACTATGCACAATAATATGGTTATCTTTTATTAGATTGCGACCTATTGAGAACAACCACTGCCTTAGAACAGTTTTCAACCTTTACACGCCCAGATTCTCAAGCCATTAAAAAAAAGGGAAAAGTAGCAGAAATTTTAGTTCTGTATGCCTTATACAAAATATCTTCTCCACAGATCCTCCTGGAGTATACACTCAGGGACCTCCAGAGGTCCAGAGACCCTAAAGTTGAAAGTCCTGGCACTACAAAAACTAAACTGGGTCCAATGAGATTTAACAAACCCTTAAAAAATCTAAAACCCAAAAGAAGATCATTAAATGTCAACCATTAACACTGAATGCAATAAACACCATACAACAATTTTGCATTTAAAGAGAATGCTGCAAGTACAGTAGAGGTGAAAGTTTGACTTGGCTACATAAAGCACCTACACTATTTCTGTTGATGGAGTGCAAATGAGAAACCCAAATCCAATGAGAGTCATAAAAGGCGCCTGCATTGCTGAGCACTTTGGCGATAAATGTTAGTGGCAATCATAACACTGTCAGAATGATGTGCTCTGACGTGGCCAGTTCAGCACTGTGACTGTGAAGGACAACAAGGAGACAAAGCTAATCCATCTAAACACATCTGAAGCTGGACGCCATCACCTCTCATCACAGCACTGATCCAAAACCAATTAATTAAAGGGTTAGTTCATCCAAAAATGAAAATTCTGTCATTAATTACTCACCCTCATTCCGCATCACCATGGTGCCATTTTGGAGAAACGTAAACAACGTATGCTGTTCTGTGTCAGCTGCGTCACACGGATACGCTGTTTCCGTTCAGATCAAATCACAACAACGTAGGCATGACGCAGCTGACACAGAATAGCATACGTTGTTTACATCCAGCGGATATTCTCCAAAATGGCACCAGGGTGATGAGGAGGAGACGATGACGATTGTTGAATAAAGTCGTTTTTTTTTCTTTTGCGCACAAAAAGTAGTATTCTCGTAACCTGAACAACTAAAACAATATACCACTTATTCCTTTCTGACAAAATTACAAATGAAGTATTAAGATACAATTCACTATTATTTCCTAGGGTTAAGTGATTTACTGAAAATTCAAGATGTATGTGTGATAATTTTGTTGGTTAGATCAAATTAAGCATCGTTACAAATATTGCAACTGTTGTCTTTGTTGCAAGGCTGAAAAATATAGCAATAACTTTTTTTAGCTATACTGCCCAGCCTATTGTTCGCACATTCTTTGTAAAGACATATAGTTTCTCTGGGAATCTTTGTACATTACTACTGAGACACATTTTAGACTGTAAAAGAAAACAATATCTGCTACATTTCTGCCCAAAGGTAATTGCAAAGGGCACATGAAACCTCCTCTTCATTTCCAGGTTAGTAAGAAGGCGAAATGCTTATTTAAAACCTTCAGAGGAGAAGACGAAGCACCCTGACTTGGGGGGCGGCAATTTCACAGCTCTACTTTGGGACGGTTGAGCAGTTTGTCTCAGCCCATCAGCTGCCCCCATCATTCCACCCTCTTCCACCAAACAGGTCCTTGAGGTAACTGCCACAATGGAACCCCAACCAAACAAAGTGACTGAAGAAGGAGGAGAGGCTACTTCACTTTATTTTCTGTAATTGGATTAGCCACCATTTTGTGAGACACATCAGAGGGATGTGTTACTCCTTTAGCAAATTATCACATATCATGTTTTGGTGAGCAAGAACGTCTGCCTTCCACCTTTTTCTCTGAAGCCTAAACTCGATAATTAGCCACATAAGCTTGATAATCGGGCACAATGTTCTTATGTTGGGGATCTTATGTTCCAGTCACTTCTACAAGGATGTAGGTAGTCTGAGTTCTCAAAATGAAACATTAGTATTACATTAACATAGCTACATTCGTAGTTACCTTCACCCAAATCCAAAACGGCAAGGACAGCACTGCTTCTGACCTCTCCAAGATGGTTGGTGGAGATGCAGGTATACAGGCCAGCATCACTGGGTTTGCAGTCCCTGATCCACAAGCCTCCGTATTCCTGGTTATCCATGTTGAGCAGGTCATCATTGTGGTACCAGTAGAGGGTAGGTTGTGGGTCTCCAGCCACAGCCACTTTCAGACGGATATCACAGCCGGTACCTACCGCAGCGTTCCTCATCTTCCGGATAAACACTGGAGGAGTTGGGGTTGGGTAGACAGAAGCAGCAGGGTCTGGTACGACCTGATCTGAACTAACTTTTGCCCGTTTTGATGGTATCCTGGGACTTGGAGGAGCCATTCCTCCTGCTTCTTCATCAGCACCCTTCTTCAGGGTCATCTGAACCTCAGCTTTCCTCATGATCCAGTGGAGAGCTTCTTTACGGACTGCTACACGTTACCAAACTGATTGAAGCTTCAAGTATCTCTAATGCACAATAAATTGTCCAAAAATAAAAGAGCTTTTCATAATTTGGAGTTTTGATATGGTAAACATATTCCAAACATTCAAGCAGACATCATCAAATGCAAGACTACACTCCAGGTTATCAACACCAGTTAAATGCAATACTTACTTATAATATGACTTCTTAGAAAAGTGGAAATCTCTACGTGCATTAACAGAAGACCTTCTGAAAGGCCTTCAGGCAAGTAGAAATGTCAAAAAAAAAAAAGTGTGTAGAAATTTCCCACAGGTTTTCTGCATCATAAATGTTTTGGAATATGTTTCTCAAATCCTTGAGATGTCCAATTAGAGAATCTGAAAACAAAATGTTTAATCTTTCTCCAATTAGGCGAATGTAGCTTGCGCATGTACTCCTGGCTGGATGGTATTTTTAGAGCGAGTCCCTGAGGATCATATTGCATTAGCAGCTACCCCTGTTGCCTTTTGGAAGATTTGGCCTCAGCTTTTCACCCTCAGATTCAGGTCCCCCAGTTCTTCGGGATCTAAGGGAAAAAAAATGACCGCTGGATTTCCAATGGGTTTCCAACTCTGTGCCTGCGGTGCCCAGACTTTCGTCCCCTTGCCCTCCAAGTTAGCCCCCTCCCTCCACTCGCATGTCCCCCCGGGGAGGTGACAGACAAGTCCCACTAAGTCATCAAGGAACAGCTGTACCCTGATAGGTCAAATTTTTTGGACAGCCCGGATGCTTTGGCCCAGCCCCTCATCTTCTCCCCTGGCACTCACAGCCAATCACAAGCTTCAGAGAGTGTGACATGGGGGCCTAATGAGGGAGGGGTTCGGAATAAAGCTCATCATTTGCAAAAACAGATAACTCCATTTTTAACTATTTTCAAAAATCATGTTTTTTCATTGTGCATTCCAATTAATCTCAGTCAAACTGCAGTTGGGTTACTGTGTAAAAAATAACAAAAAAATAACGCTAACATAATAAAACACAATAAAAACATGATAGCATAATAAAAAACATGATTTTTGGAATTTAAAAAAATTGAGTTATCTGTTATTTGCAAATAAACTCTTCTTCATATATATATATATATATATATATATACACACACACACACACAAATAAAAACTTTATAAATGACTATTTTATAACAGCAAATAAGATGTACACAATTGCTGGTGTTAAACACTCATTTATTCAAATATAAATCATAAATCATTCATATATCAAATTTCAGCATTGTTCCATGTGTTTAAATGAGTAGCAAATTAATAATAATGTGAATTAATAATAAAATATATATATTTAACAAACTCATTTCACATATTTATTTATTTTAAATTCACTAAATAGAAAACATAAAAAATGTCCACTATTCACCAACAATGCTACCCTGTAGGTTTTTGATATATATATAAATATATATAGAGAGAGAGAGAGAAAGAGAGAGAGAGAAAGAGATTTTTTTATATTAATTGGATTTTGTTCATTCAGCAGCAGTTAGCTGCCTATGCAATTAATTCAAAAAGTTAAAACACTGACTGATCAATCAGCATGGATGATATATTATTCTATCACTTATTAACTAAATGTGTACAGTAGACATCAAGTTCATAACTCAAAATAATATTGTATCCAATGATACAATATAATGCATGTATCAGGGCTATTTATACAGATTTGTATAAAATGTACAATATGACAATTTTCACAGCTTTGTGAATGTTTTACCTCAGATACGTTTAACACCAGCAGAGTGTTCACAAACCGCCAACCCTCTAGTACGTTCAACAGATGACTGATGTTCATTTTCCCTACTTTAAAATGAGATCAGAAACAAGTAAAAGATTTCAGAGGGCTGAATTTCATGCTAAGCATGTGCCTTCTCCTTGGAACCCCCTTTGAAAGGAAAATCCTCTCTGCAGTTTGTCCTGCAGAACCAGTTGTCATAGAAACAGCATCGCTCTCTGGATTGCTGAATTGAGAGCAAATGTGTGGATGGTGCACAAGTCTCTGAGTGAGTGGGAGGGAACAGGGGAGGCAGATACAACACTTTACTATTCTAACACAATAGGGGAGATAGCAGATGTTTCAGCTGGACACTGTTTTAGGGGCTGAAATGACTGGAAAAGGCGTGGATGAATGGCAGGCATAGTGACACTGGTGACAAGAATGATGACGTTAATGGACAACAATGAATAGAAGAGTTACACTTACGTGTGGTCGAGTCTCACTTAAAGCTGGAAGGAGAGCGCTGTGATGCCGTGATGAGTGGAGCGTCTGGTGTGTGTGTAAAACATCGCCCCCTGCTGGTTGAAAAGATACCCTCATAATTAGGGTGTTTCCTCAGTGATGTCACTAAGGATAGAAGCTGCCCACTGGAGATCACATTTCTCATATTCAGCTCGAATAAATCAGCAGTTAGATATATCGATTCCCAAAACAAGACTAACAATGACCAAATATAAGTCAACTTAATTTTTGGTGGAAGAATTGAAAAGTTCCCTAAAATGTGTGATGTGATAATATGGACACTGGACAACAGTATCAGGATTCAAGACAACATGGTTATTATAGTTAACTTAAACTAAAACCTTTATAAATAAATAAATCTGTTGCTTGAAATAAAATAAGCTATAACCAAAATCAAATATAATATAGAAAATCTTTTTATTTCAACATTTTATTTTTCATTTTAATTTAGTTGACCTTGATGTTCCAAAATAATTAAAACTGAAAAAATAAAACCTTTAAAGACATAAATAATTATAAACATTACAATAACACACAACAAAACTACTAAAACTTTCAAATTAAAACAGAAAATATAAAAATGTAAATATAACAAAAAACAAAAAATATATATATAACAAAAAATAGCAAAATATAAGCCATTCTTTAACATTTTACAGATAAATCTCAAATGCACTGAAAATATGATACTCACAATATGAGTTATAGTGTATATAAATCTTGTAGTTATTTACAGCTCTAAAATACTTCATCATCTAGACACTTAGTCTCTATAAAATGATTTTTAAAAACTAGTAATCACTCATTTTAACATGTTTATATATGATTTAGGGGGAGTTAAAAAGCCTTGGAAGAATCCAAACAATTCTTTCACATTTAAAGGGAAAGTTAACCCAAAAATAAAAATTCTTTCATCATTTACTCACCCTCGTTTTGTTCCCAGGCTGTACGACTTTCATTTTTCTGCGGAATACAAAAATAGAGAAATTTTGACAGATCAGTGTACAGACACATTCCCATAATCTAGCAGATTTATTAGTGGTCATTATGAAATTGGATAGTATTTTTGACCTTTACATCAGAACAATAAAAACAATTTGAAGTTAATCAACAGCTAATATATAGTGCTAGCAACTCAAAGTTTTTCTCCCAAACAAATTTTGATTTTTATCACATGCACAATAAAGTTAACTTCCAGTAAAAACTTAGGCGACTCTAATTCAGATAAAACCGTAACATCAGTTAAGACTCAAACTAGAGAAGCAATAATAATGGCTTTGACGCATTTAATCAATACACCAATTTGTAAGATAAAATCAGCATTCATTATCAAAGGCAACTATTTATTTGGTTTTACAACAGGCTATATAATCTGAGTGCATGGCTTGTGACTGCTTTTCTTTTTGGTTGCATTAGCCTTATTGCCTATGTAAGCCCTGCTTTACTCATATTAGATGGTTATGCATACAGTATCACCATCAAGGCCATTTAGGAGAGTGCAGGTTTATACCTTGAAAGTGTTTTCAAAGCAAAACAGCACTTCATGTTGAGCACATGATGAATGTAAAATGCCCTTTCGACTAGAAAGACATCTTGTCTCATACAGGCGCACACACAGTACTGTAACCATATATGTGCCAGTGTGTGTGTAGCTGTGTAAAGATTACTATGAGATGCACATCTAAACCCTGGCTTATAAAAAGCCATTCACAGATTCTTCAGTAAGCATTATAAATACCACTTGGATACAGGCAGTTAACAGCTGTATGGAGTCCTGAATAAGGTAAACTGTACAATGTTGCATGTTTAAAAATGCTAGTACACTGTTTAAAGAAATATTACATAGGCTAGTTCAAAGCAATTAAATATTACATTTTCAATTAATAGCCTGTATCTTTCATCCTGCTTGTATGACGGGTAACTTATACATTTTATTTTTTGACTAACGTTATAGTTTTGTGCATTCATGCAAATTATGTACATTAGCTCATTTACATTTAAACATATCAGACCATTTTATATGTGCCATTTTTTAACCTTAAACGTATGTTAAAGGTAAAATACCTTATTCGGTTACATGTCTCTTTTCATTGTGGCGATATTTGAGAGTTACGTTACAGGTTAGCAACGCGAAGTTTCAATATCAAACTTTTCCTCGTTGCAAGTGAACCCATATTTAACGTAACGTTAGTCTACATAAGATTTTTTTTACCTTGTTAAGTTTTGTTGAACGTTTTCGAGGATGAAGAAATATCACATTTGCTTTCCATGTTGGTGTCGGCCTAAGTGACTTCTTCTTTAGCTTCTAAGGTGAATTTGCGCCAAATTGCGTTGGTTTGATAGGACGCAAGGCCTTTGACGTCGATCAGACGTTCATTCTGGCGAATCGATTCGTTCTATTCGGTCTTCGCTCTCATATGTTGCGTTGGAAATTCATCTCGGTGAATCGGTTCCTCGTACTCGGTTCTCTTTTTCATGTAGCGCTGGGAGTACGATTCATTCTAGAGAATCAATTTCGGGCGGTTCATGAAAATTAACAGATAACAAAATGACTCACAGATTTGAGTCCTAGAACTTAGGCTCTTCTTTTTTTTTTGTAGCGGAATATATAATTAAAGCTGCTGTTAATAGCTTGTATGTATACTGTATTGTATTGTAATGCTTTGTAAGTTTGTAATGCTTATATTTATTGTAGCCTAAATGTATACGTTCAAGTTTGATGCTGTCAGTCATTCTGATTGACAGTGTTTTGTGGCAGAAAATACGAGACAAGTTAGATTAATATTTAGATATTATGTATTAAAATAACTACTGAAAGTATTGGTAGCTGCTTTTTGTAAGTATTTCAGGTCATGGTCAGTTTTTCATTTCCACTTTATTGAGCGCCAGTAGATGTCGCTGTTTTATCACAATCTCTAGAGCTGGTTTGTTGCATGGCTACTGGATGAGGTCGCTGGTCAAAATAAATGGGTTTGCTATCATTTCTAACCAGAAAAAAAATATATTAAAAATAGAAATCAAATATTAAAATAAGTGGTTCATACAGAAGTATTTTACTCCACCTAGAAGTTAATATAAACTATATTAAACTATACTACAGCCTATTTTTGTGGCAGAAAATACGAGACAGGTTAGATTAATATTTAGATATTATGTATTAAAATAACTACTGAAAGTATTGGTAGCTGCTTTTTGTATTTCAGGTCATGGTCAGTTTTTCATTTCCACTTTATTGAGCGCCAGTAGATGTCGCTGTTTTATCACAATCTCTAGAGCTGGTTTGTTGCATGGCTACTGGATGAGTTCGCTGGTCAAAATAAATGGGTTTGCTATCATTTCTAACCAGAAAAAAAATATATTAAAAATAGAAATCAAATATTAAAATAAGTGGTTCATACAGAAGTATTTTACTCCACCTAGAAGTTAATATAAACTATATTAAACTATACTACAGCCTATTTTGATTAATTAAAAATCATAAACATCATCAACATTTGACTGATCTTAGACATGGCATCTGCTCTTGGGCAAATACTATACGGAAAACTTTAAATTTAAAACACCATTTCAGGAACTGAAGAACGAAATAGGGTGTCACAGTTGCTAATGACATCAGTGGAAATAAAGGCAGTGCCACAAACACACTGCCGCTGCGCACATCGCAGGCAGGTGACAGATTGACTTCAGGTCGGATGTAAACGGCCGTACAATAAACCTGCTCCTTTGCTCTACCGGAATACATCGCTGTTTGAGGATTGTTCATAGAAAGTGAGCAAAAATCCAGGATGGTGATAAAATGATGACTGGACGGAGAGAGCAGTCTGTTGAAGGGATCGTCCTCCAACGCCAGACGGTGAAATAACATAAACTTCCACACAACAACCGGGTAAGTGAGCCACACCGCTGCCTGTTTTATACTGAAACATTGTACAAGAAAAATAATGGATGATCAGTTGTGTTTGTAACTACATGTAGGCATTGTGTTTGTGCAATATGCACTGTTAATACAGGCTAGGCTGTGTGTTACTCATTTTCAGAAGGGACTACACCCTGTGAAGTTTATTATGATGTTACCGTTTTTGAATGTTGACTGTACTTAATTTCATTCCACAGCCCAAAATCTCCACCTCTTAATTGTATTCCTAAGAATGTAGTTTTTACTAATACTACCTGATATTCAACATTATATTAACTTGATGTGTAATTATATTTATTCTTTATTATTGTGAGTCAAGGGCAGTTACTGAATTGATTTTGTTTAAGGTCAATCTGTTTGATGACAAAAGGTGTGTAAAGGTGTTCTTATGTAAACATAGATTTAGAATCAGGTAAAAAAAATAAAAAATCCATTAGTCTAACTTGAAATTAAAAAATGAACTGTTTTGCTTCATTGGACATAGAGTGACTGGTGACTGTATCAGAACTGTTTAATGCACAAAAGTAAGCAATTATGTACTTAATATTAAACACTGAAATGTATCAGTATTCTTTTGAACTATATAGACAATGATATGCAAATTATTAGCATGGGTGAATAGAAAAATAGACCATTTTAACACATAAAATACAATAGTGTGATTTACAGGCTTTGACATCACAAAGAAAACATACTGGAAGTTTATTTTTTTACCGTTTTTATTTTTATAATAGATAATTTGATAATTTTAGATAATGGCCTATTATGCTCAATGAGCATTGCATTATGAACATTATGAGCCCATAAGTATGTGTTTATAAATCGGCTATCTTTGTTCATGGACACTTTGCATAGGATTATTTGTTGTTGTTTTGGGTTATTTTTATTTATTTATTTATTTGTTTATTATTTTTTTGAGCCAATCACCTGACCCATAAATGCAAGGTACCTAATCAGAGGTGCAGGAAAATGACATCGTGACAATGCTGATTGGCTGAGCAAGAATGTCTCAACCTCTTCAAGGTTACATAATATGATGTGAAAGACAGCAGACAAGGAAAAAAATATCTCATAAAACATCAAAATATGTACTGTAAAACTGGGAAATATTTTCAATGAATTTGTTGCTAGCAAAAAAAAAAAAAAAGAACCAGAATTCTCAGTGTCAGTCAATGGAAAATATGTTTTTTTTTTGTTCTTCAAGGTAATGTTATGGGATTTACCAACTTATTGGTCCCAAAAAACAGCCAAATCTTGACCAAATGGTTATGCCCCAAGCCCCCAACATTTGAAAATTGCTAGTTAAAGCTACAATGTGAAGACATTATCCAATGTCCTTAATAGATATTTATGTCTATCTCACAGAAATGGCGAGTGATCGGGTGGCCATCCTTACGGATGATGAGGAGGACCAGAAAAGGAAATATGTTCTGTCTGAACCATTTAACACTCTGTCCCTGGGGCAGGTGGCAAACACTACACCATCCGGTCAAACAGCACCGCCTGCCCCCACTGACACACACCCTTCTCAGCCCTCTCAGAATATGGACTGCACAGAGAGGTGCTGTGTGCGAATAGACAATCATCTCTTGATTTCCAAGGTCTTCTACTTCTTCTTTTATTCCGCATATGGCTCTTTACACCCCCTGCTTGCTGTGTACTACAAGCAGCTGGGAATGACACCCAGCCAAAGTGGCCTGCTAGTTGGGATCCGTTATTTTATAGAGTTCTGCAGTGCGCCTTTCTGGGGAGTAGTGGCGGACCGCTACAAGAAAGGGAAGGCGGTGTTGCTGTTTTCTGTACTCTGCTGGGTGGTCTTTAACTGCGGTATCGGCTTTGTCAAGCCAGCAGCTATGACCTGTGTCAGTAAGGACCCTACTGTTGCGACACCAAGCAATTTTACAAACTATACGCAAACTAGTAACCATACCAGACAAAGAAGATACTTGATTGAGGATGTGTACTCTGCTCCTCCGCTTTCTCAGCCAATATTAGCAGCATATGGACCTCGCACTAGATACATTCGAAGTGCAAATGTGAATACCACAAGCACTCCCTCTGGAAACTCCACAGAGAATCCTGTCGGCATTACTATGCTGTCTAACTCGTCAACAGCTTCGCCCCGTACCTCGACAGTAACGTCAAAATCTACCTCGACAATTGAAACACAAGCTACCACTGCCAAACTCAAAGAGTATTTCATAGTCTTTAATAAGGAACAAGTAGATACGATATTTCTCTTGATCCTCTTGGTCATTATCATTGGTGAGTTCTTCAGCGCCCCGGCTGTGACCATTGTGGACACCGTCACTCTTCAGTACTTGGGACAACACCGAGATCGTTATGGACTCCAGAGAATGTGGGGATCTCTGGGATGGGGTATCGCTATGCTGTCAGTGGGCATTTGGATCGACCACACGCACATCACTATCTTCATCCAGGGCTCGGGTTGTGACCTGCCCATCTACAAGAACTACCAAATTGCGTTCATCGTTTTTGGAGTCCTGATGACCTCAGCGCTGATAGTGGCGACGCAGTTCCACTTTGACAACAGGGTTTATCAGTCAGATGAGGAAGAGGACAAGAAGGAGGATGTGGAAATACCTCAAGTCGTTCAGGAAGTCTCGTCTCCAGAGTCCAGCCCAGATGATGCACCCGTTTGCCCAGAAAGCAACCCGCAACCTTTTCCCTTCAAAGATCTCTTCCGGACCATTTGTGGCATCCAGTATGGTACGGTTCTCTTTGTGGCCTGGTTCATGGGGTTTGGTTACGGTTTCGTTTTCACCTTCCTCTATTGGCATCTGGAGGACCTGAAGGGCACCACCACTCTCTTTGGCATCTGCTCGGTGCTCAGTCACGTGTCTGAGCTGGCCGCTTATTTCATCAGCCACAAACTCATTGAGCTTGTTGGACACATCAGGTGGGAACCTAATTATGTGAAATATATGGCATATTTTATACTAAACTGCACTTGTATTGAAGGTTTTTCTATTTGGAAAGTAGGGGCTTGGATTATGAATATTAATTTAATGGCATAACTCGCATTTAGAAGTCATATTTGATTTGTTTAAAGGCAGGTTTGCATGTGCTAGACAAAGTAGGATAACCACTTACCGCTTGTATGTCTGTTTAGTCCACTTCCAATGCAAGTGGTTGGCCGAGGCTTCTCCTGTTATTTGGGACATTCACACTGAAAGCAATTTGTAGAAACCAAGAGTCAGTCAGTTTCAGTGAGAGTAGACAATTGAGCAATTAAGTAGACAATTGTGCACACTTCAACTTTTATGCAAATGAGCAGCGGCAACTAATGGAAGTGCGGATCATGTTCTGCCACTTGATACGAGTTGGATACTAAGGTCAAGTGAGAGCCAGTTCACACAGAAAGCATTTTTGTGTTCTATTCTGCTGCTTTTAATTATTTTTCTACGTAAACATGCATTAGATGATGT
This sequence comes from Sinocyclocheilus rhinocerous, assembly GCF_001515625.1. Taxonomy (NCBI): domain Eukaryota; kingdom Metazoa; phylum Chordata; class Actinopteri; order Cypriniformes; family Cyprinidae; genus Sinocyclocheilus; species Sinocyclocheilus rhinocerous. The sequence goes on from NW_015663506.1 coordinate 509,731, forward strand.
CTTTAACTGGTGCATCATGTCTTGCTTACTTTTAGCCCCATGTTTTTAAGTTGTTCTTAAGAATGCATCCTGTGTGAACCCATAAGACGCCTATGAAGATTCCGCTGTCATTGTGAACACCCTTCTATGTTGCCAGTTATACAGTAGTTGTTTCTTTAAACCGTACCCAATCAAAACATAGCTCAATTAAGTATTTTAATTGTTGTCCAAAAATTGGGCAGGATGAATGAACTGCTTGGTTGCAGTTTTACCAGAAAATATATTCATATATATTAATTAGGAAGTGTCAGTAAAAATCTATTGGTAGCCACAGCCATGAAGAAAACATCTTCGGAAGCAGTATTTTTTTAGTATATAGTTATATAAATAATAGTGTTATTTATATTTGAAGTATTTATGAAAATTTTTAATTAGCTTTTATTTTTAGAATTTTAAGTTTAGTTTAAAGTGCATGGAAAGGTATATTTTTCCTGATGTTGTCATTACATTCTGATGTATTGATATTCAGTTGAACAATCTACTATGCATTTGGTATATCATAGACAGGTGGCCTCTGATGTTCACAAAAGCTAAACACTCATATATGCTCAGGGTTTAGTGTTGAGCAAATCTTTGTATGGGCGGAGCCAACCATTTTATTTTAGTATGGTACTTTATGTATTTTGGACCTGTGCCCAAGCACCGCCTTCATGTAATGGTTACCATATCCTGGTTGCTCAATATTATGAGAATACGACCAAGAGCATCTGGTCAAAAGTGATGTAAATGCACTTATTTATTGTGCCATGTCTGTGTTAACACATATAGACTGGCATATTTTTGTCATAGTGGTGTACATTAGGCTCACTCAGAAAGTCCAAAGGTTGTTTAATGTGTCTCATTAAGTATTGTTGACTTTGGCTAAGCTCTAAACGGGCACTGCCTAGCCTGGGCACACAATGTACAACCAAGATGCAGGCCACCCTTTTCCAGGATGTTTACCATGTGTATGTGGGCACTGGTAAACAGGCACATGGAAAGGTTTGCTCACATCCTCAGTCTGCTTTGTGGTATTTCTCAAGTGTGTGGTATTTCCCAGAGCACCGGCTCATCCGAGTGAACAAGATGAATCACCTTAAAAGGGGTCCTATTATGCTCTTTTACATAGTCTTGATTTTGTTTTGGGGTGTACTAGGCTCTCATACTAGGTTGTTCGAAAAACACATTCTTTTTCACATATTTTGCATGATTACAACACCTCTCTCCTCAGTCTAGCATGAACGGCTCGAATAGTTCCTGTATCAAATGAAGGCCCGCCTTCTGAAATACGAAATGTGCTGTGATTGGTTAGCTGGGCCAGTGTGTGTTGTGATTGGGACCACTCGGCGCCCGGGCGGGAAATGTCATCCCCCTTACCATAGCCGCCTGCCAGCTTCAGTTTTTGAAAAGTGATTTCTGTTAAATAAAATATCTCCTTTTGAAGTGGACTTTGAGCTTTGTAACTTTGCAGATCTTTTTTATGCTCAAACAGCAACATTACAGACTAACTAAAGTTGAAAAAGTCAAAAAGCATAATAGGACCCATTTAAGATAGCTCAAGTTGTACTGGTGGCTCAGTCTTTGCATTTTTAATGATGTTAACTGGTAGCATTTAGCAGATGTTTTGTGATACAGAACCCTCAAACAACAGTTTCAGTGACCACTGAAGCAGAACTGCTTCTGCTATGACGCACAAAGAGACTATATCTCACAATTGTGATTTCTCACTGTGTAACTTTATCTCAATGTGATTTAATATCTCACACTGTGATTTTATATATCACAATTGTTTCCTTATATTTCATAATGTGACTTATCTCACAATTTTTACTTCAAATTTCACAGTGTGACTTTATATCTCATAGATGTAATTTTATATTAACATTTATTGTATAACATTTTATATATTATATTTTATATAAGTATAAAACAATTTGCTACATTTTTATTTTTATAGTATATATAAAATATAAATTAGTAATAAATTCTTGTATTCTACATTTTGAAAATCATTTATAGAATCTTCTTATGGAGACGAAGATGTTTTGTTCATCCATGTGATATACCTTCAGTTTTGTCTCTGTAGTCTTTAAGTCGTCTATTTTCAGTCATGACTGCGGAGAGGCCTGTAACTTTATCCTGCCATTAGCCCCATCACACATTGTCTAGGCTTTCCAGCATTGATCCACTGAACTTGCTTCTTTTGTGGATCAATTCTAAAGCTTTCTAAAGGCAAAGGGTGTGGTGGAGCCAAAATAGTGTACAGTGAAATGTTCTCTGTAATTTGTAGAGTCAACATTTGCATGGCTATCTCCCAGAGCTGCTTTTTGCATGTAGTTGCATGGAGAAAGCAGTTTAAAAGCTCCTGTTTAAAGATTTTTGTGTAGTTTTTTGGTGTTAGTATGCTTAAAATGCACACAACTATAAGTAAGCCATTAGTAGGTTGATTCCCGCAAAATGTGTAAACACTGTGGAGCAAAACATTGCTCTGTTTGAGCTTCCTGACCAGCCCGACAACAGCGATGCTGACTTAACCAATGGCGTGAGATTGGGGCGTGGCTATGTGTTTGTTTAAGCAATGGTGGACAGGGAGATTGTTTAGGAAACCTATTTGGAAACAGTCGTTATTTTAATTAATGTTTTGATGAAACGGAAGTAGCGCTAGATCTTTTCTTCTGTATTTTGATGTTCATTCCAGTTACACAGATTGTTGGTTATAATTCTAAAACAATTTGCTAGGTTTTCACTTTTTTATAGTTCATTTAATATAATTTAGTAGTAAATTCAGCACAACTGTAAGTGAGTTGATTCCCTCAAAATGTGTAAACACTGTGGCGCAAAACATTGGTCTGACAAGTCCGACAACAGCAACAACACTGACTGGGGTGGGGCTATGTATTTGTTCAACCAATGGCAGACAGAGAGAGTGTTTAGGAAACCTGTTTGGAAATCATTATTCTATTTAAAGTTGCGTTGAAACGGAAGTAGCAACAGACCTTTCTTCTGTAATTTGACGTACATCCCAGTTAAAAGGATTATTGGAAAAGAAAAAAATGTAGGACAGGGACTTTTTTTCAATATTTTTATTATCAATCTGAGCTGGCAGGCGATCATAAAAAAAGGGTGGGGTTTAAGCAAACTGAATGTTTGGAGATGTCACCTGTGTTATGATGTTTTAATTAAAAATGGCTAGTTAAAAACATAAATATGAATGAATTAAATGGATGAATTGTTCATAATAACAACACTAACATGCATTTAGAAAATATATGCAGACTATAATTTATGCTTAGTGATGCCAGTAGCAGAGAAATGAGACGCTTCATTTTAAAGCACCAGCGCTCTCATTAGATTGGTTTTCCAGGAAAAAACATTCAAATTAAACTGGCATTAATGACATTGACGTTGTTTTTTCCTGTTAGAGATTCAGTGTTTGTAGATTCGCACTGGCGAGATCTTGTGCGGTCACGTTCACAGCCCGTACATAAGACAGAGTGAGTCATTCATTTGGGCGTCAGAATAGAGACTGACATCACCAGCAAATGCAACTCCCAGCCTTAACTACAATAGGCCTTATAAACCAAACAGGTTTAGCTACACCCAGTGTGGCATTTTCATTGTACAGAAAAGCATTGTTTCACTTGCATGAATGAAATATGACATTCAAGTATTACATGATTGTGTTCTTTTTTTTAGAGTCCTTTATATCGGACTGGCCTGTAACACCGCACGCTATCTGTACATCTCCTACCTAGAGAATGCATGGATAGTTTTACCCATGGAAGTACTTCAAGGTGAGAAATCGGGGGTTTTTGTGTTGCTCGACGGGCCTTATCAAACAGGAAGTGGAGTTTGGATTGGTAGGCTGTGTTCTTGAGTGACCACAGCTGACATCCAGATCATCTAAGGACATGATTTAGCTGTTTTTGAAGTATATCTGACGGCTTATTTCACATCAGATACGCTGTTGCAATCACACAGTTACAGTTAAGAAATAAACAGACAGGTTTAGGCAGTGCTGTTTTTATTTCAAAGCTAAAAGACATGTGTTACTGATACTTAGGAGGCTAGATGGCACAATACATTAGAGGTCGACCGATTGATCGGCTGGCCGATTAATCGGGCCGATTTTTGGCATTTTAAAAATGAATCGGCATCAGCCGATTGTGCTGCAAATTTATAGGCAGGCGCATCTGCGGGCAGCTGTACCGGAGAATCCCTCTCCCTCTGGCTGCGTGAGACGGAGCAGCTCCACAGTTGCCAAATCCGCTTATTATACGCAACTTTGGGCTTCTTTTTTTGTAAAGTTGCGTGAAAAAATTTTTGGGGGGGTTCTTTTAAAAAATATGGCTGCTTGTTAGGAAAATCTGACAAGCAACTTCGTTTCTTTACATTTATGCTCGCCATAATCTCCAATGCATTGATTGACACTCTTAACTGTCTGCTCACAGTTAAAGGCCAGTTAGTGCAATAATACTAGTGCTGTAGCATAATTCATCAAATATTCCACCCATCATGTTCAAAAAGAAAGAGCGTGACGCTGTAATCCAAGTGATGATAGTAGACGTAATAGAGTAGGATGACTTTCTTTTATAAGTTAATTTTTACAATGTTTTTGTAATGTATTATCATGGGCTGTAATAAAAATTAACAAGTAGGCTTATAGTAATATATACAGTATATACATTTGGTTTGACTATATTTTATTAGGCTATAAATATGTGACTGTTACAGCTCCCCATTGAAGCTCTTGTGTTCTTCTCCTTTTCCATCTCTCTAATCCTATTCTGCTCATAGGTGATTGGAGATGAGTATTGTTCCAACTTTGATTTTTGTGAAATAACTTGTTTTAAAAATTTTTTAAAAAGTATTTATTAGGCTATAAATATGTGACTGTTACAGCTCCCCATTGAAGCTCTTGTGTTCTTCTCCTTTTCCATCTCTCTAATCCTATTCTGCTCATAGGTGATTGGAGATGAGTATTGTTCCAACTTTGATTTTTGTGAAATAACTTGTTTTTACTTTTTAGATAAAAGAATAGTTTCAGTTTAATATGTTGCAGGCTCATTTATTGGTAATAAGTAATTGATAATAAATAATATTGATGATAATAAATAATTTAAAAAATATTGGGCTTGTTTTTGAAGCTTCGGTTGCTTATTTGTCTCGCGAGAGTTGGCAACAGTGAGCAGCTCACACTCTGCAGCCGTTATTCACATACAGCTTTAGCTAATGATGGCAGGGCAAAACAGACCGTTTCGAAAGAGTAAGTCTCACGTAGCCAGACCTTCAGACTGATGGCTGAAGCCAACGGTCCGTGGGTGTGACGTCTGAGGCTGAGACTACGTTTTAAGATAGCACACGTACGTCTGCAAGATGTCTGTTAAAGATCACTTGATCTGGATAGCATCTGCTGTGTATAAACATCTGACAGACGTCTGTAAGATGTCAGTTTTACATACATTCTAAATCATAAACATCTTAAAGACATCTAATAGACATCTGATAGAAAACATCCCATAGACGTATTGCAGATGAGCAAACACTGTAAAAAAATACGTCTTCCAGATGTAAATGCAGACGTCAAATAGACGTCTCCAAGATGTATGTGTGCTATCTGATTATCCTACTAGAATTGATGCAGACCGTGCTTATCATATTCATAAGTTCAACAAGTCATTTGCATGTGAAAGTAGAAACAATTCAGACGAAACTTCTGGGCTGATTATAACGTACACGTTAACTTTCCTCATGAAATGTGTCTGTGGGTCCGACAGTAGCCTCCACGATGTCATCGCTCGGCCATCGGCTGCCCTGATTTCTAAATATCGGCAAATATAAATATAGAAAAACCCATATCGGTCGACCTCTACAATACATTGTTCAACATCAATTCTTAGAAGAGTGAACTCTTCTGTTTCTGTGTAAAGCACAATTATTAAAATGTCAAGACCTTTGAAAGGTTCTAAAGCAGGTTTAAAAGCCTGTTTAGCCGCTTCAGCCACTATTGCCTTGCGACTGTGTTGACTATCGACACTGTACAGGATGACCCTGTTCTCACCTCACATGGGCGTAATGCCTGTTTGCTTTAGCTGTAACTGAGTAATATGTCATTATACACTACCAGCCATAAGTTTTTGAACCGTTTTTAATGTTTTTTTAAAGAAGTCTCTTCTGCTCATCAAGCCTGCATTTATTTGATCCAAAATACAGCAAAAGCAGTAATGTTGTGAAATATTTTTATTATTTAAAATAACTGCTTTCTATTTGAATATATTTTAAAATATAATTTACTGGATTCTTTGAAGAATAGAAAGATCCAAAGATCAGCATTTATCTGATATAAAAAGCTTCTGTAACATTATACCATTCATTTTTTTGGTAAAGAAATTATAGAAATTAATACTTTTTTTAGCACGGATGCTTTAAATTGATCAAAAGTGATGATAATGTCATTTATAATGTTTATATAATATAATGTTTATAAAAGATTTCTATTTCAGACAAATGCTGTTCTTCTGAACTTTCTATTCATCAAAGAAGCCTGAAAAAATACTACTCCGCTGTTTTCAACAATAATAATAATAATAATAATTTTTTTTTTTTAGTTGAAAATCAGATTATTAGATTGATTTCTGAAGGATCGTATGACTAGAGTAGTGATGCTAAAAATTCAGCTTTGAAATCACAGGAATACATTACCTTTTAAAATGTATTCAAATAGAAAACAGTTATTTTAAATAGTAAAAAATATTTCAAAATGTTACAGTTTTTGCTGTACTTTAGATCAAATAAATGCAGGCTTGGTGAGCAGAAGAGACTTCTTTTCTTAGGACATCAGTGTGTCGTCACGAGCCGCAGGGTTTAATTTTGATTTGTCTGTGCATGTTTTTTTTTACTCTCATAGATTTTGTTACCATTGCCATGCATTATTATACGACTGATAGACTGCAACGGCTGGAGTTAAAAATCTCCGTTTGTGTTCTACTGAAGAAACAAAGTCACCTACATCTTGGATGCCCTGGGGGTAAGCAGATAAACATCAAATTTTCATTTTTGGGTGAACTATCCCTTTAAATGCCCTAAATTATACAAATCAGGCATTACTATATAGTTATTTAATATATAAAGTATTTTTATTGAATTTTCACTTACTATTATGACATAGGCTAAAATAACATGTTATACTGCTGACTCTCAGCTTTAATTATTAATATTTTGCGTTTTTGTTTTTTGTTCCTATTTTGTTTTTGCATTTGGTTCCTGATTAATGATCCCATGTAGCAGACTGAAGTCATATTACGTAATATCTGTACAGAGATGCTTTTCAACATTTTATTCATATTTGTTTGTTTATCAACTGCAAATGTGACCCTGGAGCACAAAACCAGTCTTAAGTCGCTGGGGTATATTTGTAGCAATAGCCAAAAATACATTGTATGGGTCAAAATTATTGATTTTTCTTTTATGCCAAAAATCATTAAGATATTAAGTAAAGATCATGTTCCATGAAGATATTTTGTAAATTTCCATCTGTAAATATATCAAAACTTAATTTTTGATTAGTAATATGCATTGCTAAAGACTTCATTTGGACAACTTTAAAGGCGATTTTCTCAATTTTATTTTTTTTTTGCACCCTCAGATTCAAGATTTTCAAATAGTTGTATCTCGCCCAAATATTGTCCTAACAAACCATACATCAATGGAAAGCTTATTTATTCCACTTTCAGATGATGTATAAATCTCAATTTCGAAAAATTGACCCTTATGACTGGTTTTGTGGTCCAGGGTCACAAATGTTGTCTTATTGTTGTGGTTCATATGTATTACAAAGAACACATGAGTAGTCTATGTTTATCCATTCAAGCAGATGCACAAGTGTTTATTCATGTTGATGTGTCGTGCAGGTTTGACACATGCAGCAGTGTGGGCGGCATGCATCTCGTATTTGAGCGCTGCTGTTCCTCCAGCTCTGCGCACGTCGGCTCAGGGGATCCTGCAGGGGCTGCACCTGGGGCTGGGGAGAGGCTGTGGAGCCATGCTAGGAGGGGTTTTTGTGAACTACTTCGGTATGACATCAACAAAGACCATGTGACATCACAGACATTCCACACATGTGCCTCATGCATGCTTTGATGCTGTTATATATTTAGACACAGTTACAAAGATTCAGACTCTTGTAGTTAAAGTGAATTCTACATTATTCTGTATCCAAAAGTCTGAGACCAAATTGAAAATATTGCATGATGGATTGATTTTGTTTGTTTGTTTGTTAAATATGAATAAATTCTTAGATTTAATTTGTAAATGTCTAACTTAAAACTGATTTGACAAAAAATACAATAAAAACAGTAAAACTGTAAAATAATATTACAATTTAAAATAATTGTTTTTTTTAATGTATAATATTTTATAATGTAATTTGTTCCTGTGATGGCAAAGCTGAATTTTAACAGCCATTACTCCAGTCTTCAGTGTCACATGATCCTTCAGAAATCATTCTAATGCTGATTTGGTCCTCAAGAAACATTTGTTATTATCAGTGTTGATAATAGTTTTTTGCGGTTTAATATTTTTGTGGAAAACTTTGATACACCAATTAATTTTGGGGTAAATAAAGGGAAAATAATTAATATTTTTATTCAACAAGGATGCATTACATTGATCAAAAGTAACAATGTTCTAAAAAAAAAATCTAAATCTAAAAAAAACCTTTTTCAAATTTTCATTTTCATCCCGAATCCTGAACAAAATGTCACAGTTTCTACAAAAATATTAAGCAGCAAAAACAGCATATTAGAATGATTTCTGAAGGAGCAATGATTTTCTTAAAGGGGTGGTTCATTGCGATTTCACTTTTTTAATGTTAGTTAGTGTCTAATGTTGCTGTTTGAAATCATTCTAATGCTGATTTGGTCCTCAAGAAACATTTGTTATTATCAGTGTTGATAATAGTTTTTTGCGGTTTAATATTTTTGTGGAAAACTTTGATACACCAATTAATTTTGGGGTAAATAAAGGGAAAATAATTAATATTTTTATTCAACAAGGATGCATTACATTGATCAAAAGTAACAATGTTCTAAAAAAAAAATCTAAATCTAAAAAAAACCTTTTTCAAATTTTCATTTTCATCCCGAATCCTGAACAAAATGTCACAGTTTCTACAAAAATATTAAGCAGCAAAAACAGCATATTAGAATGATTTCTGAAGGAGCAATGATTTTCTTAAAGGGGTGGTTCATTGCGATTTCACTTTTTTAATGTTAGTTAGTGTCTAATGTTGCTGTTTGAGCATAAACAATATCTGCAAAGTTACGAAGCTGAAAGTTCAATGCAAACGGAGATATCGTCTTTTAAAATTCTGGCAGTTTAATGCCTACAAAAACAGCTCGTTTTTCACGGGACTACAACGAGTTACTTCCCGGGTTCGTGACATCACAAACCTAGAATTTTACATAAACCCCGCCTCCGGGAACACGCAGCAAAGGGGGCGAGGCCATGCTGCACTGCTTTAGACCCAGTGAACCACCCATTTAAGACTGGAGTAACGGTTACTGAAAATTTAGCTTTGCCATCAAAGAAATAAATTAAGTTTTATAATATATTCAAATAGAAGATAGTTATTTTAAATTGTAATTATATTTCACACTGCTATGGATTATATATATATATGTATATATGTGTGTGTGTGTGTATGTATAAATATATGTACGTGTAATGTGTGTGTATGTGTGTATATATATATATATATATATATAGAGAGAGAGAGAGAGAGAGAGAGAGTATTATAATATTTATATATATAAAATTTTATAAAATTCTCAGACTTTTGGAACCCCCCACTGAATATATATATCAAAAAGAACACTTTCCGATTGTGCTTTTCAGTGTGAATGACTTTCATCTTACAGTTTCAGGCTTGTTTCCTCTCAAGCTTCCTTTTTCATCTTGCAAACTTCCTGTTTAGGTGCTGCAGAAACCTTCAGAGGCCTCGGAATGGCCTCTCTGGTCACATTACTCATCTTCTCTCTGATACAGTGGCTGTTTGGTCAGAACGAGGATAAAAGTATGTTTCATCCTGCTGTTTTACAACAACAAGGTCATTTTGCTGCAGTAAAACCTGCGACAGCTTATTGATTACGTCTCTGTGCTCTTTTACAGAGGGCTCGATGTTGGCTGAGAACATCCCAGTTCCCTCCAGTCCAGTGCCTATCGCCACTATTGACTTAGTCCAGAACCAATCCGCATCTCAGCCAAACCCCGAATCAAAGACGCCTCCTAAGAAAACCAGGAATCAGGAAGAGCAAGAAGATACCAACAAGCCGGCCTGGGTGGTCTCTGCTTCCCCCTGGGTCACCATCGCTTTCGCCCTCTATCAGATCAGAGATAGGGTCGCTTTGTCAAAGAACGACCCCTGTGGTGAAAGTCAAGCCCCGCAGGTAGGGTGGCACCCTTTGTGATTTGGGATGTGGACGTAAGGAGGTGGTGAAAGTTTCACTCTTGCTATTTAATAACATTTCATTAAATTTTTCTTGCTAATTTTCTTATTTATATCTATTAATTTGTCATCTTGGCTTTTTGGTATGTAATTATTGTGAAAACCAATTTCATACTGATCTCTTCACTGAATTGTTCAATCTTTCTCTTTGCATTCATGCTGTCATTTTCTCAGGGGAAAGGTGAGAAAAAAATCTGCCTTTGCACTTTGATTTTTTTACACAAAAATGCATGCAGTCCTGTCACTGTTCCTCTCTCATTCTTAATGTATTCTTGGATCATTTACGTAAGTCTTACTAACACCATTGTACAACCCACTTCTTACTAAAAATAAACGCTTTTCTGTTGTCAGTTTTGTTTGTCTTTTCTTAAAACACACTTCTGTGCTTCAGCTACTTTGTGTCCAAATTTCTCTTCTCTGCATGAGAGTATTACATGTCAAGGCTTCAGATAAAGCTCTTTATTGTAACGTCAACTGAAATATTTGTGTATTTTAATTTTTGAGCAAATGTTTAAAATCAGGAAATGCTGTTATATGGGCGTCTGTGTCTGTCGCATTTGGCGCATTGTAGATGACAAACAAGAACTAAACTGGAAGGTACACTATTTTTATAAGCAGTGACTCATATTTGAAGTCAAACAAATGCTTGGTTGGTGAGTCTCACGAAATATGTCCAAGAACCTGTCTAGGTCATATTTCACCCCAAAATATTATATTTTTGGTGATATTTATACCACATGTTCTCAAAGTTTGATTAAAAATGAATTATTTTATTTATTTATTTATTTTTATTATTCCTATAATGATATTGTTCATGTGTGAATGTGTACAATATTGTAAAGTTTATCTTGTATTTTTATTTTGTTTTGTTTTAATTCTTCCTAAATGGCCTATTCTTATTGTTGTTGTTTTTTGCAATTTTATTTTATTTTGTTTAATTATTTTGGCGGTAAGGTTCATCATGGGGGAAAAGTTATAACCTTAATTGTATAAAGTGTTCTGTTAAAGCTTGGGAGAAAAATGATAAATAAATATATAAATAAAAATTTTTTATTAAGTATTAATGCATCGTAGTAATAATTGATTGTACTATTTTTATTTAAAAAATACAGTATTATTTACTTTAGCCTTAACCCTATAAAAATAAATGAAAAATATGTTAAATCTAGATATAATGTAATGATAATTGAGGAAAAAATATTATTAAAATAAATTCTTTTTTAGAACCACTTAGTTTTTGTTTTGTATTATCAATTGATTTTTGTGACTTTCTGTGATTCTCAAATATTAATAAAAATATATTATTTACATTTTAGGATTTATGCTTTAAAAAGCTTTATGCTTTTGTTATACTGCCTTTATATTTATTACAATAAAAAGCTATCATTAATCTTAACCCTATAGAGAATAGTTTAAAAAAAAATTTTTTTTTAAACATCTAGATGCATTAAGACAATGAGAATTGAGAGGGGAAATGAAAATATCACAATATTAATGAATATAATATTACAATGTAAAGAATCATAAAATTGTTTAAAAAAAAAGGCTTAATTTTAAGTTTATTTAAATTTTGGGGTAAAATGTGACTTAAACATGTTTTTAAAAATCACTCTTGCACACCCTTTAACAAATAAAGTGTACCTTACCTCAATCATTTATTTGACATGTTTAACCTTTATGTTCTCCTCTTGTAGGAGACAAATGAGCAAACCTCAGCGATGCCACCTGCTGATGAATCCACATCTTCGCAACCCGATACATTAAGTCCAGCAGAATATCTCTCCCAAGGACCTACTACCAGTGCATTCATTCCTCTAAACACACATCCTGTCCGTCCTGTGGAAAAACCGTCTCCATCCGCAGGGAGAAACGAACCAGTAGAGAACTCCGCACCATTGCCAGGGCACTCCAAACAGCAGCCTCCGAAAGCACAACCACAATCCAAGATCAACTGAACCTCTTTGGGATATAGCCTTATGATTTAGAGACATGTTACGGGGTGTGAAAGGTGACAGCTGACTTTGGACCAAAAAAATATTATGTTGACCTACAGGTATTCTACTTTAGCGAGGGATTTGTTTTCCGAGGCGATAAAATCAATATGCTTTGCACTGCCACAGTTGATGTCTTGCCTTAGTCACAAAGGGCCTGCGAGTCTCTGTACAGAATGCTTGAAGGTCAGTGTCTATGAGGAGATCTGCACATTACTGAGCGTTTAATGCTTATAATCCAACAGCTGAGGTGCTTCAGTGTAATATACATGGGACTTGACATTGCAATAGAGAAGCATAGTTGCTTTGCACTCTGTATGTTATTTTGCTAATCGTGCTTCCATATTTCTTGTGACCAAATTTAAATATAAAAGCATCTACTCTGTATATAATATGTAAAAGCCATGCTCTGTTCTGTTAAATATACGCAGTTATGCATAAAACCAAGAGTATAGTAGCTATTACAAACCATCAAAAGGTATTGATTTGCACTATATGGTGTCTGAAACCATCTGCCTCGCGGCTTTGTGTATAAGTGACCTCTGCTTATGTTTACATATGATGAAACAATACAATATTCTGGTTGAGAATTTAGCCATTTGTCTTTTTTAATTAAATTAGATGGCAATATAAAAGACTGTAAAAACTTAAAATGTTTATAATAACATACATTCTTCAGATAAAAGTTCAATAAAAAGGAAATAATTGAAATGGCAGCATGTAGATATGTAAACCCGCATGAGTTGATGCACCATCCACTCAGATATCGGCCCTCCAAGACTAGGATTGGACATCCCTGCACTAAAGGTCATGGTGATTGAAAGTAATAATATATATATATATATATATATATCAGATGGGAGGAAAAAATATTTTAGTGCTTTTGTGCTCCCAAAGAACCTTTGCATTCTCCCAAAAACAAAGTTTCTGGGGGGGAATACAAACATTTTGCCAATGAAAAAGGTTCTAGGGAGAACGCCAAAATTGTGCGTAAAAGCAGAAGCTTTTTAATCACAATGTCCCTTGAGGTTTCCTATAATTTTATCATTTGTGAGCTCCAAAAACGACAAAAAAAGGACCATAAACCTAGTCATGTTGCCCTATTTTCCATGTCTTCTAAAGCCACAAGGGGCAGTGGAATGAAAAAACTAAATTAAAAGCGGTCAAACGCGTCAGTCTACCGCATGTTTATATAGAAAAGCAAAGGAAAACCAGCGCAAAAGCTCATTCTGCGTGAATCTTCCGGTAGGTGCTAAAAAAGGTGCGAAAAGTCAACTCAATGTTCAAACATGTATAGCTAGTTCATAATTACATTAAAAAAAAAACAATGAAAAAGTAGCATAGTGGAATGTAAAAACGAATTTTCTTTGAACAGCCACTAGGATAGCTTTGTGTGATAAATAGATCAAATTTTAAGTTGTTATTCAATAATAATACGTTCTGCTATTCTTTCATATGACGTCAGAAGACATGGAACAGAACGCGCAAGCCATTAAGATGCTTTGATGTCAGTTTTGGAGCTTTTAGGAACCGTATGTCCTCGTTTAGTTTCACTATATGATAATTTGTAGATTCTGATAAACGTCCCCTACTTGTTCCAATGAGGACATAGAGGTTTAGATTAAGATGGGGACGAGTAAACAACAGACACAATTTGCACTTATAAGTGAACTGTTTCATTAACCAACACTAGAGGACACTGTTTCCTTAAATTACATAAATGCTGTGGTACTGTATGTGTTGAGTCATTGTCTTGAGCATTTGAGGCAAATGTTTTAGCGACTGCAATGATGTCTTGATGATCTGATATACCTAAGAGCAGCACAGTCACTATCTATTAACATACAGTATGTACAATACGGTGTTATTCCCAGCTCTGCATCACTTGGGTAAGTAGAATACAAACTCCTGCTAAAAAAATATAACAGCCCACGCCGTCTGAAAGAGATAATTTAAACGCAAATGAGAGCTAAAGATTATATTTACAATCCTTATGGACCTACTAATGTTCCTTAGAGTCATTCCTTCCTAAAAATATTTTGCAATTAAAAAAGTCTCTTTAAAATGAACATAAAATCACTCATCCTACAGACAGAAGGACAATTTTAAAAGAAATCCTGGTCTTCTGGATCCATGGGTTCTGGCTGAGGGGTGTAGGTGACAGGGGGATATGGGCAGACGGCTGGAGTATATACATCAGGACTGGGGACGTTATTGTGGGTTGGAGGACTGTTTCTCTCCAGCTCGTCTTCACTAGTGTCCTCTGCTTCTCCTCTGTGCGACTGGGTGTCGCTGGAGCTGCTGTTAAAGAGCACGTTTTCGTAGTACGCCCCGCCAAGCCCGTACTGATTCTCATGATTCTGAAGCTCCTCTTGGGTGATGTGGCTGCCACTGCGCAGAAACTCTGCATACCTGAAAGAGGCAGAAACAACTGGTGAGGAACATCATTAAATAAAATGGGATGTATACAGTACGTGTGACCTTTGAACATGCTTATTTTGATGAATACAAAATATAAATACCTATGTGGTGATCGCAGCCTCAACACAGTGTCCCATGCAGGAAAGCCAGGCCTGTTACAGTGCTCCCGTAATTCATCCAAAGAGGCTCTGGTGTGGATCTCTCCCTGCTCTCTGTATTCCTCCTCAGTCAGTAGCCTGACCTTGGGCCGTTTCTTCCTCCAGAACAAGCCCAGGAATGAGTAAAAGAGACTGAAGGCAGAAAGTCAAAGTTAATACATGCACATTTTTATGATTACATAGGCCTATTTCACCTGTTCAAAGGTTAATTTCAGCATACGATTAGCTTTCAGTTTCCATCTTAGACTTAGTCAGCATGAACTCAAAATTACCATATTTATTTTTCTTAATGCATGTCTTATTGTGTACAATTCATCTCTGCACATTATTTGCACAAAGCAAAAAAGAAGACTGAAGATTTTGTGTGTGTGTGTGTTTGTGTGTGACGCCAATATGTTAAGAAACATTGATTTTGTCTCTGGGAAAACTTTCTAATTTGGCTGACATTATGAATCCTTCTTAAACCGTGGTAACGCTAGACTTTGAGCATAATCTTGGAGTCTTTTTTTAAAAAGAGAATTCAACATGTTACACATCCAAAATGAAAAATTATGCAATCTACTCCACTGTATTGCAATGCTGCATTCTTAGCTGAATTAAAATAATGAAACTTTAAATCTGTAAGACGTCATGCCGTGACTTATCAATCTACTATTGGTTACACCATGTTTTCACGTCATACGAATTCGCAGGGCAGAGTTCACCAAACTTGAACTTTGGTGCGCAGCAAAATTAGCATGAGCTTCTGTCTCCTGTATTCGCTTTTGTGTGAATGGAAGTCAATGGAACAAAAAGTATAGTGTCACCAGCCCTTTTTAATTCTTTCCTCCAACCTCCTGGCTTCATTTTGGTAAGTAACCATGATCAGTTTTTGAATGCAATTGGATGGGGAAAATACAAAGACCTGCCCTAAAATGTTCTCTCCTGTTTCACAGTTTGTGGTGCTTTTCTTACCTGCAAATCCACATTAGAAGACTCCAGATCAAGTGCAGAAGGCTCCAGGCCAAGGGCACAATCTTCCAGCACAACAGGAACATGATCAGTACGTAGCAGGCAGGGGGGAATGTGATCCCATAGTACACCAAAACCATGCCCACTACTTGCATACACCAGGTCATAAAGTTGAGGGTGTGTTTGTTGGTGATGGGGCCATGTTTATAGCATACAGCAAAGCTAAATAAGCCAGATATTAGCACATAAACTGCAGAGAAAGAGAAAAGAGAAAATGTCAACATAATTTTTAAATGTCAAGCTTGGTATTATTGACCTCCCTACACATGCATGCATACATACAGCACCTTACCATTTTATGTAGTAAGGTAACAATAAAAAAGCACACCCAATTTGTGTCATTCAGAAGCAGCCTGCCTGAGCTTGCCTGTCATAAACAGCCCATAAAGCAACAGTAATAATACGTACATACAACACTCAGGTTGCAACAGTCACAATAGATCTATACACATTGAAACAACCCAGTGTCACGTTGAACCATTCCTTAAAGGCAAGCTTTCACTTGCTAAAATGTGCATTGTGTGACTGTGTAACATAAATATAAAATAATGGATGTCATGTGGTATATTTGCCAAGCTTACTACACTCACTGAATGCAAACATTATGGGCTATTGCTGCAACAAAGCAATGGATTGCTAAATACTCTATTATACAATCCAAAGAACAATGGTGATAAATAAATGTAACAAAATTGGTTATATTAATTTACTGTGTCATTATTTACTCACTATAAAGTGATTCCTAACCGTTTTGATTGAACATTTCCTTTAATGTTACAGTAGATCTGAGAAAACAAAGAAGAAGAAAAACAAAGATGAAATAAAAGGGCCAAAAAAGCAGACATTCACTGGGGCTGTAATCCTCCCAGAGCCTTTTTGTTTTAGGCATAGAAATCAATGTTCCAGCAGCACTGCGGATTCTTTCCCTTAATCTTAATATGCCTGTGGTTCTCGCATTCAAACACAAGCTTGGTATTATTGACCTCCCTACACATGCATGCATACATACAGCACCTTACCATTTTATGTAGTAAGGTAACAATAAAAAAGCACACCCAATTTGTGTCATTCAGAAGCAGCCTGCCTGAGCTTGCCTGTCATAAACAGCCCATAAAGCAACAGTAATAATACGTACATACAACACTCAGGTTGCAACAGTCACAATAGATCTATACACATTGAAACAACCCAGTGTCACGTTGAACCATTCCTTAAAGGCAAGCTTTCACTTGCTAAAATGTGCATTGTGTGACTGTGTAACATAAATATAAAATAATGGATGTCATGTGGTATATTTGCCAAGCTTACTACACTCACTGAATGCAAACATTATGGGCTATTGCTGCAACAAAGCAATGGATTGCTAAATACTCTATTATACAATCCAAAGAACAATGGTGATAAATAAATGTAACAAAATTGGTTATATTAATTTACTGTGTCATTATTTACTCACTATAAAGTGATTCCTAACCGTTTTGATTGAACATTTCCTTTAATGTTACAGTAGATCTGAGAAAACAAAGAAGAAGAAAAACAAAGATGAAATAAAAGGGCCAAAAAAGCAGACATTCACTGGGGCTGTAATCCTCCCAGAGCCTTTTTGTTTTAGGCATAGAAATCAATGTTCCAGCAGCACTGCAGCTTCTTTCCCTTAATCTATGCCTGTGGTTCTCGCATTCAAACACCGATGCATTTACATACTGCGAGTGCTTGAAGAGGGAAATTGATTTGGCAGAGAATAGAGTCTATTGAGCAGTCAAGAGGCAGTCATTTCAGCATTCAAAATACTTGGCCCTCATATATTATAACACTAACGGAGCCAAGATATACGATACAAAAGGTGAATCTCAATCTGCTCTAAACTGTTACTATGTGATGCTGGCATGTACTAATGCGAGCGCTTCAGCTGATGAAACATGCAGCGAGAGTGTAGAAGGATAATCTGTCTAAATGACATGTACAGTAATTATTCTATTGTATAAAGAACACGTCAAGCAAATTACCAGACAACACGTGGCATTCGACTGAAACGCAAAACTGTACAAAAGGTACATTTGAAAGACCATTTATTAACATTAATAGCGAAGGCTTACTGTCTGATGTAATTAGCTGATGACATGATTGCAAAGGAAAACAGGGCAAGATGGGTTGTAACAGAAAAGGGTTGCCTAGTTACCCAGTAATTCCATCCAGTGCTCAGTCATGATGTCATCCCATTCACTTAACACCCTCTGGATCCCCATGTAGGACAGACCAGAGCCAGCGCCCAACAACACCAGGAACAGGCCTCGCTGGGGGGGAAAAACAAAGCCTTAGTGAATGTGCTTGACCTTCTGACCTGCCCCAAAACTGTGAGCTGCCAATCATTCTGTAATTGATTGCACAGCAAATCCTTACGATGATGTACATGCCTGAGGATGTTTGTGTCGAGGAGTGAGTCTCCACCTCCCTTTATCTTTAATCTCATCGGCGGAGACAATGCCAGCATGACAGGCTTAAACTCATACTACTCATCCAACATGTTTGATCAGTGTGAGGAAACATGTGATACTGTGTATCATGATCAAGGTTGTGACAGAAGCATTACACACCTTTGGTACGAAGTTTCGGAGCACAAGCGTCAGGAAAACAAATGTGGCGATGACTCCTAGTATAACTCCAGTGGTGTAGAAGAACAGTGGGCTCCTGGAAAACAAGAAGAGTCGGTTAGAATAATAAGTTTTAAGTTTCAACCACAAATGAATTAAATATCCATTTAAAGTGACCATAGCTGTCAAGTTTCAAAAAGGACAAAAAAGCACTGTAAAAGCTACATAAAAGTAGTCCACATGACTTGTGCACCATATTCATATAATATTTTTTGCATTAGAAAAATCACTGAAATTTAGCTTGTTATTCAAGAAAAAGCTTCCCTAGTTACAACACACGTGAAATCCATTGCCTTTTTATCATCAAATCATGTGTGGAATGCACACAATTTTCAATCTTAATGCAGGTGGGACTTCAGAGCATTGGTAGACAGACAGATTTTCAGCAAACAGTTTAACTGCAAGGCCCCCCACTGTTCAAGAGCATATTCAAAGCCCCCCCCATGTGAGCTAATATACTTCAGCTGACAAAGCTGCTAGTTTCACTTTTAAACTTTTTAAATTTACAAAAACTAGAAGTGTCAATATATTGAAACAATTACAGAATATTAAAATTAATAAAAATTTTATAAACTCTGTCATTCCAGGCATTTCAAGAACTAAATGTATTTCACACTTTATGACCAATGCAATTACATGGCGCTTCCGGATGTTCATGATTATGGGATAAGGTTTTGCATTATTTCAATCAGATGAAGCTATTTTTGCCTGTTATAATATTTTAAAGCTTGACATAAAAAAAATCACATTAATTACAGAAATTTCCATTACATTTCTATTATTTTACACCGCAAAAAAAAAATTACAATTAAATGGCCATGAAGTAAAATAATATTGACCCTATTTTTAGTTGTTTAATTGTTTAGCTGTTTATTTAGTTTAAAGCTTGGTTTGAAAGCTTTTAAAAAATATATTTTAAGTAGTGCTGTCAAATGATTAATCGCGATTAATCACATCCAAAATAAATGTTTTTGTTTACATAATATATGTGTGTGTACTGTGTGTATATTTATTGTTTATATAAATACACACACATGCATGTATATATTTCAGAAAAATATGCTATGTTTATACATTAAATGTATTTATATATAATATAAATTATATGAATATAAATATATACATGTAAATATTTTCAAAATATATGCTATATGTGTGTGTGTCTTTATATATACATAATAAATATACACAGTACACACACATATATTATGCAAACAAAAACTTTTATTTTGAATGCGATTAATCGTTTGACAGCACTCATTTTAAGCCATCTTGCAGCACTCTTTGAAGTGTGCGGCCCCCTAGTTGAGAACCACTTTAATAAAGGCTTTATACATTTTAAATCATGTACTGAACTGAATATCCCTTATCCAGACAGCACAAGCTGGCATCAACTGATGATGACTTCAGAATATACCACAAAAAGGTGCACTGACCAATTTTACCATGGTCTCTGGTCTCTATTAAAAAAAGGCTGAATAAAGATTCTTCAGAAAATGCCTTAAATTTTTAAGTGAACAATTCCTTAAAATGTAGTGTCATTTTTATATTAAACTACTTTATCTTATCCCAGTTTAAGGTGGTGTAATTCGTTTGCGGAAAAAACAACAACCCTTGATCAGAATTAAATCTGACACTCTACTGCAGAATATCTCT
Source organism: Sinocyclocheilus rhinocerous (assembly GCF_001515625.1). Lineage (NCBI taxonomy): Eukaryota > Metazoa > Chordata > Actinopteri > Cypriniformes > Cyprinidae > Sinocyclocheilus > Sinocyclocheilus rhinocerous. The sequence continues at coordinate 530,141 of NW_015663506.1, forward strand.
AGATGAGAACATCTACAACTACAGCTAAATTGCCACTTACCTGCATATGTTTCCCGCTCCGAAAAACAGCACCAGCCCACACACAAAAAGCAGGAAGCACATTCTATTTAACCCTGTAAAAGAACATAAACGATCATGATTCAATGCCAAACTACTCTTTGTAAGAATAAAGTGTGAGTGATTTTCTGGCTCACTTTTGTTGGAGACGTGTAGTGTATACTCAGTATTGCTTCTAGGTGACTTGGTCATGAAGCAGACATCTTTATCAACCAGAGGAATGTCCAAAGACTTCTCCCTTTGGATAGTGGACGGCCAGTAGTGTTCAACAAAGCAGTTAATAACAGTCAGAACATCATCCGGAAGGTGGCAATTTCCCGTCTCCATCGGGAACACGACAAAGACGTCATTATCACTCGTCACGTTTACCTGTGAACAACATGTGTCTTGTCAGCATTCAATTTAAAGGGAGTTAACCCAAATTATTTTTTGGGTCATTATTTACTCACCCTATGTTGTTCCAATTAAAAAAAGAATTTAAAAAACACTACATTAAGAGTAAATAATATTACAGCAGGATGTAATATTACCTTGAAGGTGGACCAGATGTCCTTCCATTTGATTACTGTACCAGGGCTGTAACAGAAGCACCGACTCCCAGAATGCTCGTGGGCACTGTCTCCTTTCACATAGGTACAATCTGTCAGAATCAGGGAAGGATCAGAGTTACTCCTCTGCTTTGATTTAACAATCCCCATCATCCGTTTCTTCTTTTCTATGTCTAAAACAGTACAAAAGCATCCCAGAAAAAGACCAACTGGCTCCAGAAGAGCTTCTGCCCACAGACTAAATTCATCCTAATCACTGAACTAATACAACTGCAGCATCCTCACTTTCTAAAAACCTGACATGCTCATGCGTGGCTGCTTCTATCCAACAGTATTACTCACACAATTTATATTGTTCATTTATAAATAGATGTATCACTTACGGCAGGGTTTCCCAAACTGGGGCTCATAAATCTCCTCATACTGCAGGAGATTTGTTAGTTGATGGTAAGCTAATAATTAAATAAATAATAATGCTATGGCCTTTGTGTAGATAAAGATGGCCATCTAAAGGCATGACTGTTTGGATTTATATTGAAGAGCAGGCAAAAGCACGCACATCGATCTCAACTGGGTGCTCGACCAAAAAACAAGTAGAAATATTTTCTTCTTGGTTGATATGTTATTGTTTTGGTATTATTATTATCACGATAATATTGTATGGTCATGTGACCTTTGATCACCTGGAGGTAGGCTTATAAAGTTTGCGATATCAGTGTTGTTCATTTGTCTGATGAAGAGCCTGCGTGTTCGAAGCGTCAAAAAAACATATGCTATGCGACAGTCTTTTTAAAAAATAAATTTTTTGATACTTTTGGAGCTTTGGTGTTGCCGACTTTGCATCTAAAATATTTCTGTTTGGATTTATATGAAATGGTAACACTTTACCAAAAAGAGTCTTTTTGTAACATCAAGGTTAATAAATACTGTAGAAGCATTGTTCATTGTTTCAACATTTATTGATACATTTATACATTTTAAAGTTCTATCTGTTATCATTAGTTAATGCACTGTGAACTAACATGAATGATCAAGGTATAGGTCTAATTAATATTTAAAAAGTACAGTACATTTTCATGGTTCACGGTTTTTATTTTTGTAATAAAGTTCAGCACTATTTTACTTGGGAGAGTTATGTTTGTTTTCATTCAGTGTTCATTGTAAAAAGTATGGACTGACTAACTGGTTATCAACCAGTGCAATCCAACTTAGTTATTGTTATCTGTAAAATCCAGTATCAGTCGACCTCTAGTTATAATCCACGAATCTAACTTGTCAAGTCTGCTTATTTGGAATGACTCCACTGTCTGCTATGGTTCCTAATAAAAAATTATTTAAATTGCTGTGCTAAGAACACATTCATTTAATGCATAAACACTTCTCACACTGTTTTCATCATGGACATAAACTGGACACAATGAGGAAAAACAGACCCCATAAGGGACTACAGGGCCTAAAATAAGGCCTCATTAGTCACAACTAACCTTCACAGATGCTCAGTCAGAAATTACTATCAGGTTAGAAGGATTACATACACATGCAGACAAACCAGTTATGTTTGGTTATTGTTGTTTGGATGCTGAAAATCTCAGATACTTAAACTGTAATCCATATTGCTTATTCTAAAATAAAAAAAGACAGGAAAACCAAATACCACGTTATATTTCCTTATAGTCTTTTTTTTTAACGTATGTAACACTTATATAACTTTTTTTTTTTTTTACAAAATAACAAGGTCCCTATCTAGAAAGCATCACAGGTATGAAAAGTAAGTATAAGTAACTTAGAGACCTCATTAGGTTTTGACATACATATGTCCAGCTCACATATGTTCACAACACAAATAAAGAATAGTTTAACTGCACCTAGTGATTTTATTGCATTCAAAATCCCATAGATAAAGGTATGTCGAATAACAACTATACACAATGTAACTGTTTTGTAATGTTAGTTATGTTTGTTTGTGCTGCAGTCTGTTTAGCATATGACTCAAATCATTTACCTGCGTATGAATAGCCTTTGTTTCCTTCTGCACTTTGCCAGGAAGCACACAGAAGTGCTAAAACGGGTATAAAAGCAACTAACTTCCCCATGTTTTTGTGGATTATTGTGTTAAATGGATGGTTTTGACAGACACAGCAGGTTAATGACTGATCCGCTAAGCTAGCATTGAGCTAAGCTAATGTTTTCGGTTTCAAATTCGGTGGACTTCTTGTAACCCAGACCAGACTAACAGTTGCAGAGTGCATGATGGGTTCCGATATTTAATTTACTCATTTATCAATTAAAATTTATCATGTAAAACTCTAAATGACAAAAAAAGTGGTTAAATACACAAAAAGCACATTAAAAGCTATTTCAAAGTTTAAATTGTCTTAATGGAGTCGATTGTGGCGTTTAGTGTTCGATTAGTCCGGCCTTAAACCGCAGTCAAAGGTTTAAAAATAAACAACAGCATTTAGTTAGATTTATGTATTATTGTAGTTTTTAATAGTAGGCCTATTTTCAGTTGGTTTTTATTTTTCTTCTTATTTTTAGTCTTTGTTTTAAATTTAGCATAAGTTTTAGTAATTTTGTGCTTTTGTCATTTTTATTATTTAAAATTTTACTATTTATGTTTAATTTATTTTTTATATCAGTCTTCATTTATTTCCTAGTAATTTTAGTGCTTTAACCTTTCAGTTAACTTTTCAACATTTCAAATTTTTCAATCTAATATTTAGATTTTATTTTATTTCAGCATTAGGCCTACTTAAATCAGCAAAAATGTTTTCGTTTTAGTTGGCAAGTTCAGAATACAATAGATTTGTACTGCTTATTTAAATTTTTAATTTATTTAAATGTTGTATAAAAATGCAAGAAGAAGCTATTCTGATAATAATACTATTCTGATATTACATCCATTTGTTCACAACACTGGAAACTGGAAGAAGGCTGAGCACATTGCATTGTCTGCCTGTTAAAACCTTAAAAATCATGAAAATTTCTATATTAAATATACATTTCTAACGCATTCAATCGGCTCTTTGTGAGTGCAGTCTCTGTGAAATCATTTAAAAAAATTTATTGATCAAAATATGGGAGCCTTTTAATGCTCAAACGTAATTAATTGTTGCTAACTAGTAAAATTTATAAAATGTGGAAGATCCATTGTCTATCAGCAATTTTAAGCCATCTTAAAATGTCAAGTCCTGCAAAAGCAGTCTTGAAGCAAAAGCAAAGATAAGCAGTGGGAAGAAAAACGTTAAACCAAAATCTAGAGGAGACCAGATGAAAATGTCATCTCTGTGCAGTCTTCGCCCTTTGAAATGGAAGGGGGATTTTTGTGGTGGGCGTAGACACAGCAGGCGGCTGCTTTCTCATTTCTCTAGGATGCAGAGACAACAGCGGCTTTTCCTGACAGGCACACCCACGCCAGGCTGAGACCCACTGTCACTTACGCTTGCATGGAGTCAGCAAGCATCTGACTAATGCAGATGCTGTCATTTTGGTTTCTAGGAAGAATTCTAACCTCGTTGCCCCAGAAAGAGAGCATTTATTTTCTCAGTCAACCTGTTAAATGACAAAATTTCAGTCATTTTGCTGCTTGCACGTTTAGCTCTAATGAGGCTTATATCTTCAGTTGCTGTAGCAGACTGTCACAAGGTTATGTCCCACAGGGGAAAGTATTAAGAAAAAAAGTGTTGGTTAGAGGAAGGCTTTGTGGTTTTTGTTAAGGTACAGAAAGTCCCTTTTTTGACGCAGTTAAGGGCCTTTTAACAAAATAACTCAACTGGTTACGTGACCATTGTATGACACTGGTTGAGAATACTAAGAGCTACTGGTAAATTAGAAGCAAAAATAGATTATTTTAGCATAATCATAACATTTAAGATACCAATGTTGATTTTTGTTTTAATTTAAATTTTTACTGATTTGAAATGATAGCCTTTTTACCACACATTAATTGGAAACGTGCCTTAATAGAAACACAATTATTTGTAACTTAATTGTTAATATGCCTTAAAGGAATAGTTCAGCCAAAAATAAGATAATCTGAAAATTTACTCTCAGGCCATTCAAGATATATTTGAGTTTGTTCTTTCATCGTAAGAGATTTGGAGAAATTTAACATTACATCACTTGCTCAACAATGGGTCCTCTGCAGTGAATGGGTGCCGTCAGTATAAGAGTCAACAGCTGATAAAAACATCACATTGATCCACAAGCAATCCACATTAGTCCAGTCCAGCAATTAATGTCTTGTGAAGCAAAAAGTTGCATGTTTGTAAAAAAACTAATCCAAGAAGAGTTTTAACTTTAAACTGTGGCTTATAGTCCACAATCCATGATAATGCTTCTTCCAGTGAAAAAGTCCATCCACTGTTGTCCTCTGACATCAAAATCCACCGTCACATATTTAGAACTATTTTGAATTGCGTTCACTTGATCTGTGCAATTGTTACTGGGTATGTGCATATTTCTCCCGATTCAGATGAGATGACTTTTTGCAATATTATGAAAAGAGGACTCGCATTTTAGTCGGAAGCAATGGTTTGAAGTTGAAAAAAATGCCTATAAATGTCTGTTTGTAATAAAAGTGTCTGTTTATTACAAACATGCAACTGCAACAAGATCCATTGTTAATTGATGGACTGGAGTCGTGTGGATTATGGATGATTGTTTTTATCAGCTGTTTGAACTCTCATTATGACAGTAAAGCGATGCTAAATTTGTCCAAATCTGTGAAGAAACAAACTCATCTACATCTTGGAGTAAATTTTCAGCAACTTTTAATTTTTGGGTGAACTATTCCTTTAACTGTAAACAAGCATGAATAAACACTAAGGGTCTAAATTTTCACTTTGTTTTGCTCTTGTTTCTTAATTCTCCTTATTTGATGTCACAGAATGAGACAAGTTTCAAAATGAGACCCAAGTTTCATCATAACAACTGCGGTCGACTTCAAAAAGGGGTTTTGGCAAAGAGCGCATTCCATGGACGAACGCCTCTCCAAAACAGAGAAGGACTTCTGAGCTTGTGATTAGTGGGCTAAAATCTGACACCCACAGAGCTGGGCCTTATGTTGGTGCACTTAAGCCCGTCCTACACCCAGGATGGCTGGAGGACTTTGAAGGCAAATAAGGCCTCAAAGCTTTCACAAGACTTTCTGTCCCATGAAAGTGCTCTTGTTGGTGACTTTTTTTCTTGATCTTTCTGTTCCTTTGTTGTCGTGAGCATTCAAATGGTTCAGGTCACATTTTCGTAATAGCGACATATTTGTGATGTTGTGATCTGTGTTTTGCGAGTTGGAAGATTGGCAGTTTCTTCTTCGTGTTTTTTCTTACACTTGCTTATGCTTTTTTTCCGTTCGGTTTCCTAAAGGAGGATAGGGTGGTAGGCTGCTGCTAGGCTGCAGAGAGCAAGAACGGTGATTGACATGAGCAGAGAGCTGAAAAAAATCAGTCGAGGCTGAGTCTTTCTGTAGGTAGGCGGATGAGTGAGGCGAACCAATCCTCAGCAGAGCTTGTTTTTAATTGGCGTCTGGTAAACATCAAACGTGAAAAAAACAGACGATTCCATCTTAAGATACAGGGTGTTTTGGAAAATATGTTACGCTGTGTGATTTCATCTATTGCTTTATGCTGAACATATTGCGAGGTATTATATTCCTGAGATGCTCACTGTCTCGGGTCATTAAAAACTCTTGTTTGCTTTGTTGTCAGAATTGTAAGTAGTGCAGATGCTGAGGAGGAGTTTTTACTTGAGGGAAAGCTTGAATGTTTTAATGCTTTTCTTTGTGGTAAATGTTGTTTATTTTAATTAAAGTTCACCCAAAAATGAAAATTCTGTCATAAATTTCTCATCCTCATGTCGTTCCAAGACGTGCGCCGTTACTGGATCCATGGAGCACAAAAGGAGATTTTTTGAAGAATGTTCATGCAGCTCTTTTGCATACAATGACAGTTCAAAGTGACCATAAATGTAAAATAAAAATGTTAATTATAGTAGTCCATACTTTTGGTCATAGATGCTCTTTTTGGACACACAAATCTATTGCATGGCTTCAGAAGACTTCATATATAATGCACAAATCATATGGCTATATTTAATGTGTGGTTTGATGTTTTGGTGGTTGTGTCACGAACCATCACGAAGATCATTTTTAATGATCATATTTTGCCCATAAACTAATAATAAACTGAACTATTTGTAAGCTAAACTAAATAACAAATATGAGTAAATGATGGCAGAATTTACTTTTTGGCGTGAATTATATTACCGTTCAGAAATGTGGGTGTTTTTGAATGAAGTCGCTAATGTTTACCAGGGCTGCATTTATGTGATTAAAATACAGTAAAAAGAGTAATATTGTGAAATATTTAAAATAACTGTTTTCTACTTTAATATATTTAATGCTATAATACCATAGTATTTTAATATATATTAAAATATCTTAATATATAGCTGGATTTGGTGCTCAAGAAAAATTTCTTATATATATATGTATGTATGTGTATATATATGTATGTATGTGTTCATTTTGTGTTCATATGTATGTATGTGTATATATATATATATATATATACATATATATATTGTGACGAGCGTCCCGAGCTCACATCAGCGTTGCCCTGGAAACGGACGAGGAACACCTGCACACGCTCATCACGGGCTGATTGGTCACAGCTGAGAGTCATCAGCCCACGCACGGATAAGTAAGGTGAGGCCCGAGGAAGGG
>NW_015663506.1:537560-558702 GCF_001515625.1 Sinocyclocheilus rhinocerous
TTGATTGGTTGGATCATTCCTCATTAGCCATGCTGTGCAGAAAATGGATGGAAGGGTGGGCGGCAATCAGACTCTGCTAGTGGTAGAAGCCCCACCCACACAGCCAGGTCCACCAGGGGCCCAGAGATGTGATTACAGTTCATTAACGTGGTGTGTGTACAGGGGGTGGGAAGGACACTGGTCATTATTGTGTTCAAATGTAGGTGGTGCCCTGAAACACACAGGAAGACGTGGGCAGCACACACCCATGCTGCAGCCCTGAAGTCCTTTGTGAGGAATATTGGATGCAGAGTTTGACTCTAGGGAGTTGGCAGTGCATAATTACTTGGACGTGGAGACAGAAATTTGTGTTTGGTTGCAGTGGCACTTTGCATTGACAGGGCTATTTGGAGGACTAGCTCATATTCTAAATTCAGCCAGCGGCATTTAAGCACCTACAAATTAACCACAGGTGTAATTCACTAGGCTTCGAGTATACGTTCCTGCATGATGGGATTTGTTTACATCTGATACCTCAAGCATATATAGACACATTTACTGTAAAACGAAACCATTAATGGATTTGGTAGAAATGTGTTAATGACAGACCCTTAAGGAATCTCATGAAACCTGTCAAAACTGTATGGTTATATTTAATTCCTTTATTAAAAGAAATAAGAAATTACATTTGAATAAAGAAAATGAAGCTTTAACATTTACCATTTGACATTAAATTCATGATAGTTAACTTTTGCATTTCTTTAAGATGCTTTTATCCAGAACATTTAAATGAAGAACATCAAAAGCAATTTGTCTTAATTAAGAAAATGTATCCCTCAAATTCTCATTCAAATGTGGACATTATTATTGTTATTATTTTATTATTATTACCATTATTCTCAATGGTGATTCTCATTAGCATCTCATTACTGTAAAAAATACTGTAACAAAATGATAAAAAAAAAAATTTTTAAATAAGCATCAATGAAACAAATGAATTTTCTGCAAATGTCATTACCACAATTCAAACAATAAATAAGTGAAACAATAAATAAGTAAAAAAAAAATGATTCAACTATTATTTATTATACTTTTATTTAAATTGTAAAGTATTTAATGAGAATCACTGCAAATGTTGGGAATTAAAAATAAGTAAAAAAAAAACAAAGTCACTGACACGATATTACAGCCCCCCATGAGCTCTGTGTGAATGCAACTCAGACTGATTGACTTAATCTCATTCCTCAACCTGATTTCGCGATCATGGTATCTCCCTTGCTTGGTATTCAGTCTCATTTCCGTTGGATTTCCCTGTGAGCATTTCACATTCAGATTCTTGAGTGCTTACAGTCCTTTCATTGGGACTGTCAGGATGTCACTTGCTTCATTTATTCATTAAGATATGCTTGTAATGCTTTCATGTGATTCCCTGTCTTGATCCTAGTGTGGAGTCGAGCGCTGTTGAACCGGTTTGATGGGAGTTATTGAGCTTACATAGATTTTTGTGTCCAGTCATTTCGATAATCTCACTTCTTATTTTCAGATACTGTATTTCTCATTGCAGAAGCCATATCGTGTTCAGTATTTATTCTCAAAGTCATATTGAATTAAATGAGTTGGCACATGTTTTTGTCTTATTTGTTGTCTGTTGGCAGGTTTCCCCGTTCCTCCAAAGATATTAAGTTATTTTCAAATGGCACTCTGCCGAAGCCCAGCCACTTCTGAAACACTTGGTTTTTGGAAACATACTGTTAAATATAATTTGTTTTATCATTGTATTAAAAATAGATACTGTATCACTGGACGACCGTGTACCACCAGTGCGTGATGACAAATAGTCATACTGTTTCCACTACTGATAACCAAAAAGGTACCGCCCCAATGACAGCTTTTGGCCCCTTTTTTTTTTTTCTCTGAGAGTGTATGGAAATGCTCAAAGGCATCTACTGATATTGCAAATCTGTTAAAAACTGCCTCAACTTCTGAAATGATTTAGCAAGTACTTTACTTGTTGAGGCACTTCAAGGGTTGATACCAGACATCCGTTCACAGTCCCTCTTCCTCTTTGCTCTTCATACAGGTCAATGATTCTCCAGCGTGTATACAACTGTGTATGTGAGTGTGTGGCTCTGGGGTCACAGCACTCCACTCCTCGTCCCACGCCAAGCTTGTTTTTTTAGAATTCTCCTTTCAGTTCCCTTCTCACATATATATATATACGCCCATTCATGAACAAACACACACAATAAACATTTACTCTCTTACACAGGAAGTTTGTGCTCTATTTAAACTGTCATCGGTCAGGAAGGGACATGCTTAAAAAATCCACAAAATGTTGCAGGATATCTGGGTGAACTTTAACTCAAATCTCAGATCCTCTGTTCAGTCGTTTTCAGGTTTGACTCTCCAATTAGCACAGGATCATTGTAAGTCCACTGCTGAATACTGTGTCTACTGTGTCAAAAAGAACAAGAACACCAGAATGCATTTGGCCTAAAAAAACAAAACAAAACAAAAAACTTTAAGGCAGTACAAACGCTTAAGTTTATTTAGTAAAATCAGTAACATTGTGAAAAAGTATTACAATTTAAAATAACTCTTTTCTACTGAAATATAGTTTAAAATGTAATTTATTGTTGTGATGGCAAAACTGAAATTTTCAGCAGCCATTATTCCAGTCTTCAGTGTCACATGAAAAAAAAAAAAAAAAAAAAAAAAAAAAAAGAATGTTATTTCCTTTTTAATAGATGTTTGTATGAAATAATCAGTTCTCAATAATAATAAACTAAAATACATTCTGATTATAAAGTCTACACACATTTTCTGCTAATTTTCTCTGTGTTTTCTATACAGCTAGTCATGTAAAAACAAAACAAACCGATTGGCCACTTTTCATGTCAGTCAAACAGGCCTTTATTGTCTAAGTAAGCGGTTCTTGCCTAGAATAAGTTATGAAGTGGAGCAGACTATTCAGACAGTCAATACAGTCTGGCTACAACTGACTAACAGAAATTATATGACTGAATTTGAATCTTTAATTTTTAATTGCACAAGGAAAGTCTACGGCAGCAGAGGGTTCAGTCAAGCGTCAGAAGTCTATCTTCGGAAAATAATTTTCACCAAAGTGAGCGATGACCTTTGACTCCACACTGGAGCCATGGGAAAGTTTGCTGGAAAAGCTTGGACAGACACAGCCAGACGGTTCCAAGTCCCAGTCCCTATCTTTGGATGCCAGATACCCCCCACCCACACCAAAACACACCCAAGCGCTAGAAATCAGCCTACGCTTGCGCACACATGCTCTCTCACAGATACATTCACACACAAAAACACAGATGTGTGCAGCTCACCCACCCACACGCACTCCCAAACACTCAAACACATAAATACCTGCCCACACTCCCACACGGTTGCGATGATACGTGAAGACACAAAGTTTGTTTGAATGAATTTCCACGTTCAGCTACTTCCCTGCATGCATGCATCTAATCCTCGCTCTCTCACACATGCATGCACAAATTCACACACTCTCTGTCTCGCTCACACACATGCTTCAAAAAAATGGTGAGATTTTGGTTGTCTTAGTTCGTGTCCACCTCTTTGACATTCTATCTCCCTCTCGCTCTTCGTCTTCTCAAATGCACCCTAACGAGTGCAGAATTCAGTGTTTATATGTGTGTGTGTGTGTGTGTGTGTGTGTGAGCATGGGCGTTGTGGTTGCATTAGATGGCTTTGCATTTGACAGCGTGTGTGTGTGTGTATGTGTGAGCGTGGGCGTCATGGTGTGGAGGGGGAGGTCTTAGATGCTGAAAAACAGTAGTGTGTTTCTGGCAGCTGTGTGTGAGTGCGACCGAGTGCAGAGCTGTGTGGGCGTCCTCAGCGCAGCGGCCATGCAGAGGCTGTCGGGCTCAGACCGGGCCTTGTGGCTTTTTTGCACCCCCCCAATTGGGCAGACCGGGCCTTGTGGCTTGTAGCCACCACACTAATTGGGTAGAGTTGAAGTATATGTTCTCCACAGCCTGAAATATCGGCAGTAAAAGTCTGAAGTGCCCACAATGCTCGGTTCACACAGAGTCTTGTGTTAAAGGAGATCTGAAGTTTTATCCAACTTATTTTGCATTGTGGAAGTAAGCCATTTACGATGACTTCTGATTCATTAGTAGCTTTAGGTAAATAATTAAATTAAATAAGTGAATGGTAAAACTATTTGTGCTAGAAATCAGTACGTTTATGAAATTAAATTAAAACAATATGATAACAAATTGCCCAGCTAACAGCGAACGTTCTTAAAACTTTGGCTAACATTCTGGCAAAGGTTCTCTCAAACTTATGAATAAACGTTCTTTCCAGTAACATTCATAGAACATTCGTTCAAAGTTGTCTGGTCTTTAATAGCCTACCTGATCTCATGACGAAAACGTACATGTGGGAAATTTTTCGCAAGGCGCAAAATACGTACCAATAAGTAAATATCACTGCAGTAAAGTACATATCACTCCATGTAACAAGCTTGCTCGGTAGCGTGCACGGAATTGGACTCAGAATGCGGAATCCTTGAAAGAGATGAAACTCTTTTAGCGCCACTCAGTGAACATTTCACATTGAATATCTCACGAAACATACGCTACGTATTTCGCATCTTGTGAACAAATTCCCACAAGTACGTTTTCGTCATGAGATCAGGTTGCTACTAGCCTAATGTTCTAAAAACGTTAAAAAAATAAAAAAGTTATTTATTCATCATTCATGGAACCTTTTTCTGAAATGTTTTAGTTGAAACATTTTTTAAATGTTAATACTTGTTTCAGAAGGTTCAGAAAACATTCAAAAGTAACTCTCCCATAATGTTTGCAAAATTACTTTTGATAGTCCACTTTAGACATTATACTAATTATAAGTAACTGTGCAACTACATGTTAACTAACTCTTAAACTGTTTAGGTTAGGGTTAGTAGAATAAGTTGATGTAGGCATACAAAGTTACTTATAGTCAGTAGAATGTCTTTGTTAGCAGATGTTAGCAGATATTAAGCAGACAATCTGATACTCTAATTACTGGTAGTTGACATGTAGTTGTAAAGTTACATTAATTTTCTAAAGACTATCAAAATAAATTACCAAATGGGATGTTCCCTTTGTTCGTATAACCAAGAAAAAAATGTTTTTAAATTTTTTTTAAAAAACTGGATGTTATGAGCATTCAGCAAACATGCAGAAATAATGTTTTCATAACTTTTTTTTTTTGTTAGCTGGGACCAGTTTGCAATATAAAGCAGCATAACAGGCTGTTTTTTTACAGGTAAAATAACTGGAAGTGTATGACACCAGAAGCTTTGCATATTCAAGTTACAAATGGCCGCTCTTACAATAACAATGAGGTGGATGGAATGCATTTTGATGTGAATTTGGCCTTACAGGTACAACAAAATTTGATTTCAATATTTTGAAACTCCTCAGTGGAATGGTTTGATGCATATTTCACTCTCACAACAAGATTTCTCCTATGATTGAATCAGAACATAGCTCTGTCGCAGTCATAAACAGATAAAAAGATTTGAATGAGAATGAAGCAATAAGCCATGAGAGGCCTTGAGGGATGTTCTTGGGCACGACGTGAAGCAGTGCAGTGTGAACAAAACTACAGAAATATGAAGAAAAAAAATACACCAATATTCAATAGTCCAGTTTCAATTAATAATGATGATAATTGGAATAAATAATTTGTACACAAGCCAACAAAGTTTTAAAAAAGAGCTTAAACCAGCCGATCTGGTCTGTTAGTTGGTTGCTACAAGCTTTAATAAAAGTTCCTTTTTTGAATAGAGTATTGCAGTGATGACGGATGTTTGTAAAAAAGTGAACTATAGTGAGTTTACCTGTTTATAAACAACCTCGAAAACCTTTGTCATCCCATTTAGCCAACTGTTAGCCACCAGCTATGTGAAATATTGAGCTTGTGTTAACTGCAGACCATATTAAACCCATAAAAAAAAAACCTGACTTGAGGACGATGGAACCAGAAGTACTAAAATGCTAATTTGTTTCCAGTTTTTGGCCTACATAAATACATCATCCCTGTAGCATTCTTCTAGTGTTGTGGAACTGCATACCTACTCCCCTATCAACACTCAGTACAAGAAACCACTTCAGATGTTTTGCTTGAATTGCATTGAATGTTGCTGGATACAATAGACTGGATTAATCCAAACAAAAGTCTATGCATTCCACGCAGATCTGTGCAAAAGGGGAAGGCTAATGAGGCTGAGGGTTTCAAGCTGCAACAAGAACAATGTATCACAAAAGTTGTCCATATGACTTGTGTGCTATATATTCAAATTCTTATGAAGCCATGTGATATGATATGTGATATGATGGCTTTGTGTGAGGAACAAACTGGAATCTGCCGTTGGTCTCGTTGGCATGCTCATGTTTAATTATTGGCATCATCAGGGCTCTCAAGTTATAGCAAAAGTTTGGAGTGAGATTACATCTGTTAGGGGAGGGGGCACACAAATGGGAGGAGCCACTCAAATATTTGCAGCACCCAATTCTCTCAAGTTTTTGCTAGCGGTTAAATTTTACCTATTGCTCATAATTTACCAGCTCAAATAGAAATTATAACAACTGGTAAATCTGATAAAAGACTGAATAGATTTATGCATTTCAAAAATACAAATGTATCAAAAATAAAAAGAACTTTAGCCACAAACAAGTCAACTGAACAGCAGTACTCATTTTACATACACATACAGTAGGATTGCAGAACTTGCCTTGCAGATGTATGTCAAGCTGTGAGTGTGTGTGTGTGTGTGTGTAGAGAGAGAGAGAGAGACAGAGAGAGAGAGAGAGAGAGAGAGAGAGTGAGTACACATTTCAGCTTAAGTTTTTGTTCTGTTGTAAGTGTTTGTTGCACATTTTGATGCCTGGTGACAGGGGTAGAGGGCTCCCACATAAAGCACCATCATGATAGATAATAGCGTTCCATCCAGAGTCAAACTGTTCCTAGTTTTGGTTTTGTTCAAACCCACCATGGAGAAAACTCTCTCTGCATCTGCATTTGAGTGGGGGAAGCCACGGTGCTTTATATGAGAGCCCTCTACCTGTCATCAAGACATCAAAATGTTCAACAAACACAACAGAAAAAACATAAGCTGAAATGTGTACTCTCTCTCTCTCTCTCTTTCTCTCCCTCTCTCTCTTTCACACACACTGCTTGACATACATGCTCAGGGCAAGTTCTGCAATCCTGTATGTGTACAATATGTACAATGAGCACTGCTGTTCAGTTTGCTTGTCTGGGGCCAAATTTCTTTTTATTTTAGATACATTTGTATTTTTGAATATATAAAACAATTAATTTTACTTGGATGGTTTTGTCTTTTAGCAGATTTACCAATTGTTATAATTTCTATTTGTGCTGGTCAATTATGGACAATAGGTCAAATTGAACTCCGAGGGGCTGCTGCTGCAAATATTTGAGTGGCTCCTCCCCTAACAGATGTAATCTCTCTCCAAACGTTTAATAAACTCATTTTATTCTATAACTGCAGCTAGTATCAGTTCACCATGCATCTTCAATCTTTACAGGTTGAGTAAGTGTGGTGTGACAGATGAAGGTTGTGCTGCTCTGGCTTCAGCTCTGAGATCAAACCCCTCACACATGAGAGAACTACATCTGTCGTTGAATGAACTAGGAGACTCAGGAGTGAATCTGCTCTCTGATGGACTGAAGGATCCTCACTGTAAACTGGAAACACTGTGGTAAGTTTGTATAAAGGTCAATATTGAACAAAATAATCAAAAACTAAATACAATTTAAAAAATGTCATGATTATGTAATTTTAGAGTTTGTTTAATCTTCATTAGATTACTTCCAAAATTTTGACAGTTTTTACTTCAGAACCCTCTGCTTTGTGTTGGGTGATAAGAACCATCGGGATAAAGCACCATCATGATAGATAATAGCGTTCCATCCAGAGTCAAACTGTTCCTAGTTTTGGTTTTGTTCAAACCCACCATGGAGAAAACTCTCTCTGCATCTGCATTTGAGTGGGGGAAGCCACGGTGCTTTATATGAGAGCCCTCTACCTGTCATCAAGACATCAAAATGTTCAACAAACACAACAGAAAAAACATAAGCTGAAATGTGTACTCTCTCTCTCTCTCTCCCACACACACACACACACATACATACACATACACAGGCTACACACAGCTTGACGTACATGCTCAGTTGGCATGTTTGGGGCCGAATTTCTTTGTATTTTTAAAACCTTTTTTAAAATATATAAAACAATAAATTTTATTTGGATGAATATGTCTGTCTTTTATCAGACTTACCTAGTTGCAAAGCAGTTGGAGTTTGTGACTGCATCAATAATAATTTAGCACGAATTTGGCTTCCCAACATCAGCTCTCACTATCTTTGATCACAAGTAAGTGATTTCGTCCAGGAATCGTACAATTAAAATGCTAAAAATAATAATAAAATAAAGGGGTTACCTACAGCATTCATCGGATCTTGCTCTTTGAACTTACGTTCCGTGTGCTTACGTACGATTATTTTTGACAGCGATTTTATTCCATATGTTGCTTAGTAACGAACTTCCCTCCGTATGCCTGCGCCTCGTCTATTAATTGTATATAGCGGGAAAAGTTATCCCTTACTTTTTGGCGTGAGGAATACAAAGTGTGGCGTGAGAGTGTGTGAACTGGTTGAAATGCGTTTGTCTCACGGTGATGAGAGCCCTGATTGGGATGCTCATGTACAAATCGATTCTTCCCAGTGAATCAGTTGAACCCAACAACTGTCTGAATGATTCGTTCACAACTCTGATCGATCTGGAGCTGTGTTCCCAAAAGCATCGTAAGCTTAAGTACATCGTACATCCATTGAAACCAGTGGAGCTACGATCAACTTAAGCTTATGATGCTTTTGGGAAACGCAGCCCTGGCTGTTTAGTTCTACTCATAGAGTCAATGATCCGGTAGCGGTTAAAAGATGGAGTGATTATCAAATTAAATTTCGGTCTGTTCCTCACACAAAGCCATCGTACGACTTCAGAAGAGATGGAATATACATTTATCATATTGGTGCATTCAACCCCCAAACAGTGATCAACTTAGACGTTAAAATTTAGTCTTTTTGTGTTTGGACGACACAAGGGTGAGTAATGATGACTTTTTATTTTTTGGCCAGCTGTTAATTTAAAGGGGTCATATGATGCGATTTCCATTTTTCCTTTATCTTTGGAGTGTTACAAGCTCTTGGTGCATAAAGAAGATCTGTAAAGTTGCAAAGACTAAAGTCTCAAATCCAAAGAGATATTCTTTATAAAAGTTAAGAGTCAACCACGCCCTCCTAAAACGGAGTCCCCACTGGATGCAACAAATGCCTCGTTTATAATGGGTTTTAATGTTTTTGTCTCGTCGCTCCGGCCGGACACAGCATCACAGTATGGTAAGGGGTGTAACATTTCCGTCACACGCTTGAGGTATTCGGCCAATCACAATGCACTGGATAGCTGGCCAATCAGAGCACACCTCGCTTTTCAGACCGATGAGCTTTGTAAAAAATTACGCGTTTCAGATAGGCGGGGCATAGAGGAGAAACAATAATGTACAGTATGTGGAAAATAATGTGTTTTTTTTACTTTAAACCACATAAACACATTTCATTACACCAAATACACAAAATAATGTTCTTTTTAGCAACATCATATGACCCCTTTAATATTTATTTGCTAGTTATTTTACATACCACTACCTTAGCTGTGTGTTACAGGCTCTGCAAGTCCGATTTTAGTCAGACTAATGCAATAATTCATCTTTAGATCTAATGCATTCATTTATCAAAGTTGGATTTACAGAGGTAGATAACGCGATTGTAGCTTGTCTTCGTTCAACAAGACGGCATCTTTGTGCGTATGCTCCGAAAGTAGACGCTTCGTGTTTATTCTGCGAAGATTCGTTACACTTGCTGCTTGAACTACATTTAAGTGCTAAATGTTTATAAAATGAACCTGACATTATGATTTTCTGGCATCTCTGTTTTTATTAGCAGCAGAAAGACTAATGCATGTAGTCTGGTATACCTCATGAAATGCAAGTTCAATGCATACATAGATACAAGAAAAGAAGAGATGAGTATGTATTTCTGTGTATGCAGCAACCACTCATTCTTTTAAGGAAAAGGTCTGTGTGGTTTAATTGGCTGAATCTCTTCCAGACCCTTTGCTCTTGTGTATATTGGCCTCACAGGACAAAGGGATCTTTTATCTGATCACTGGCTGGAGAACTAATGGAGCAGCTGTCAGATCTGTGTGCCCAGACCGTAATGACATCGGCTTCAGCAGAACAGAACAGGTAACCCACTCGCTCTCAACGCCCACGGCCTGTGGCTCATTTCCCCTGGGCTTTGAACTGCCCTCACTTTGACCTCTCTCTTTATTTCCCTGTGTTCCCTCTCTCTCTGCTTTTCTGAACTCAACAGGGTATGTTGGGCATTGTGCTTTCTCACATTTCTCCTTTTGCTTTCTGTGTATCACTAGAGGATGACCAATTGGTTTATCATCCTGTCTGAATCACTGAATTAATCTTCCCATTGCTTTTTAAAACAGATCGTTTCCACTCTGAATTCTGGTTGGATGTGCATTGCAAAATGCAGATTTCATATGTTAAATTGATTGGAATCCATAAATTGCATTTAGTTGTGCTTCACACAGTTTTCCATTGGTAGAGCTTGGTGCTAGCAACACCGAGGTCATGGGTTTGAATCCCACAGATTGTATGTACTGAAAAAATATGTAGCTTAAATGCACTAAAAGTCACTTAAACTGGTTTTCAGTGGTTATGTTAAATATCTGTTTCTTATCAATCTGTTAACTTATAAAAACAGATTTTTTTATTATTGATTTATATTTAAACATTGAGATTTATAAATCAGAATATTTAATTGTAGAGTTTAGATTATGTTCTGTTGCAATGCAGAGTAAACACACAAAAAAAAATCGTAAAAAAAAAAGTAAAATAAAAAATTTCTTTTGGATATGATATAAATTTTTAGGATATATGATATACAAATCCATGGAAGCTTGTTTCCGCCATGGGATAAAAAATAAAAAAGGTAATTGCGACTTTTTATCTCACAATTTTGACTTTTTCAGAATTGTGAGATACAGTGTAAACTTACAATTGCAGGAAAAAGTCAGAATTGTGAGATAAAAAAGTCCCAGTTATTTATTTTTTATTTCATGGTGGAAACAAAAAATAAAACTGAGAGGTGTAAACTCAGAATTCAGAGAATATAGGAATTGTGAAATGTAAACTCACAATTATGAAAAAAGTCAGATTTGCAAGACTCAGAATTGCGAGAAAGAAAGTCAGAATTCTGAGTTTATATCTCGTACTACTGTATATAAACTCACAATTCTGAGGATATATCTCCAAATTATTTTTTTTCCTCAGAATTGTGAGGAGATTAAGTCCAAATTGTGAGACATAAAATGAAAAAAGTCTGACTTGCAAGATAAAAAGTCACAATTACCTTTTTATTTATTTTTTATTCTGTAGCAAAAATAGGCTTTCATACAAATTAGATGATAGGATCGCTATCAACTCGTTGCTGTTTTTGTGGATGGATTGTGCAGCTGCTCCTTGGAAACAAAACAAGTGTAATCGGATCAAATCAAATGTTTCTGTTGCTTCTACTGTATATATGAGGTGAAGCAATTATAAGACCCTTTGTGCAGGGAGTAAATTATATTAATTGAGACTGCAGCTGAGGGGAAACACTTGACAGTACCCACTCACCTGCTTCTGAATGTAATTTACCTTGTTGGAGCCCTTTCTGACATACCCTGTTTCGACAAGTTTCATTCACTTTCATTTTAATGTAACGCTGACACCCAGAACTATTATTTAAGCACTGCATGTGTACCAATTCATTTTCACTAGCCGAGATCACAAAAGCAGAGAAATCATCTTGATCATGATGAAGTCATCCTGCTATCATGAGAGAGGAGGAGACTATTGTTATGAGAGAATTGACATTTGTACACTACCATTCAAAAGTGTACATTCCTAAAAAAACATTTTACCATTTTAATCCTTAAAAAATATATAACGGTTTCCAAAAAATATTCAGTTTTCAGCATTGATAATAATACGAATTTTTTGCTTGAGCACCAAATAAGCATATTAGAATTATTTCTGAAGAATCATAAATGACGATTGGAGTAATGATGCTGACAATTCAGCTTTTCCATCACAGGAATAAATTATGATTTAAAATATATTAAAATAAAAACAGTTATTTTAAATTGTAATAATATTTCACAATAGTACTGTTTTTACTGTATTTTGTATTAAACAAATGCAGCCTTAATAAGCACTAGAGACTTCTTTCAAATTTGAACAGTGGTATACGTATGCAAGTATTTTCTTCAACATACACAATTGATATGTTATTAAATAATTTAATATGAAATATTCTGTAAAAAAAATCATGTTATGATAAAAAAAAACTGTCAACTGTCATTGTCTGTATAATTAACTGACAGAACAATAATTTACTACCCTACTTCAACTTGAACCTGGCCTTAAAATACATATTATACAGTATTTTACAATAAAATATCATGCATTTGCTATTAAATCAAATAGAATTTGTCACCAATCACCATATATGGAAAGCTTACCTACCCAATTCATAGGTTTCTCTTGTAAACAGAACTCTTTTATTTTAATGCTAAAAAACAATAAAAAAACATGTTTTGTTTTGGTTTTCAGTGGAAGTATTGTCTCACTCATCCTGTGAATCGGTTGTATTCCTTTTGGTGTGATTTCAAGCTAAACTCATTGTCAACTGCACAGTTGTCATTTTTAAGATCAATGTGGTAGCCATCTGTCAATCAGCTGTCAAAACAGAAACATCTCATATTTTCCCTGGCATCTTTCGTTCGAATTTTGGCACAGTATTGTAACATTTATCAGTTCCCAAAAGCATCTCAGTTCATCTCTGTCAGAGAAAAAAAGAAGGAAAAAAATATAATCAAGCATACATGGCACCTTCGCCAAGCTGCTAGCTGTTGCTGGCCTACTTCCTAAAAATAGCATCTAATACCAAGGCAGATTCGAAGACTTTTACTGTACTGCTCTCTCTCTTTCTTTTTCTCTTTCTCTCTCACCCTTTCTGGCACCCCCCCACCCAACTCAACCTCCACTTTCTCTCTTTGTCTCCCCTTCTGTCTGATATCTCTCTCTCCTCACACCCTCCTTTATTAGTGGGCACACTGAACGTGTTGTTTAGCTATTTATATCAACTGTGACATATAAGTCTATTAAAGAAATTCTGTAGAGTATTCACATATGTATTATTGTGTGAATTTAAATGTGTTTCTAATGACATGCATGCACATATATTAAATAATAAAATGTGAAAAATGCAGTTTAAAACACATTTCAAGGAATTACTCTATTATAGTTTGACTCACATACTGTATGCTGCTTTCACACAAATAATTAAACCTTTCACTTACAGCATCATATGCTCATTAATGCTTATTAAATCTCTCTTTCTCTCACACCGCAGGACTGAAGAAATTAATATGGAAGTAGTGTCACGGAAATGTTATACACTTAATAGTAGAAGGTAAAACTCTCCTTCTTCCTATAGTGTCTGCCTCAGACAGCACATCCATGGACCACCCACTGTCCGTTCACTAACCGTCTGATGCATATTGCACACAAAACTGGAATGCACTTTCTTGATCTAGTAAGCTCGTATCTGATTGGCTGACATGGCTGCAATTTTCAAAAACAGAGCAACAGTTGGGTTCCGGAAGTAAAAATCCCATTCATTTTCTCTATAGGGGAATTAGCCCACATTATTTCAACTTTTGTTTTTAATAGTCATATTTTACAGTAGAATTCCTCATGAAAAACTACATAACCATGGTTCCAAAAATCCACCAAGCAGTGAATCAGAGGGAGCAAATTGCAGCAAAAGAACTCACCTAGGTCCATGAAGCACTGTGAATAATGCAAGTCAGTATTTTTTATTTTCTTTTTTTTTTTTTCTCTCTTTAATTTGATTTTCACTTGCAGATTGTAGTTCTTTCCTTCATTAAAGCCGTTAAGTACAGTCTTTTCTATTTTTGTATGATTTTCAGATACATTTTTGTAATGTTGTGAATCCCCATGTAGGTGATTGGGTTGGTTCATGACTTATAACTATTTAATTAAGACTTTTTAAAAATCCCTGTGGGAGAAATACTTCCGGAACCAAGGTCACTGAGTTCATTTTTTTATTAGTCTGCTTGGAAACAGTGTTGTGCTTATAAGGTACCAAACTGTTGCAACAGCCAAGAAGAACTAATCAAACTGTCATTGATTTTCCTTTGAGGCACTTATTAGAAGTAAAGCTTTGACTCATCTTAACCTAAACTGGCTGATTTCAAAATAGCCTACTCTTACTATTTCTGCCATCTTTATATGCCAAAAATAAGAGTGGTATGCTATTCTGAGTCATATTTACTTCCTGTTGGGGTCCTGATTAACAACATTTTCAAGAGATGTGAGTCATTCCAAAGGACTCTATGGTGACAAAAATGTACTTGATATCTTATGATATTTCACCTTTGATTATGAGCATGAATTAACAGAAATTAAAACATCTTTTGAATTGATACTTTGATGTTTTTGGACATAATTAGTGTCCTTTGCTGTAATGAACATATAAGAGAAATGACCGACCTTGTGTTTTGAGGACAGAAGAATTGCATGTCATGTCAGCTGCCCACATACAACCAGATACGAAATACTCAAAATTCTCAAATTGTTTGTCAGCCAACTTACTCCCTCGGTTTATCTAAAGCACATGCTTTTTTACATGGAGAAGGAGAATCTTTGCCGTAGTCTTTTGGCCATGGGAGTCTTATGCAGCCTAATCCAGCGGCAGTATGTGTATGTGTGTGTCTATGTGTGTGTGTGTGTGTGTGTGTGTGTGTCTATGTGTGTGTGTGAGGAGAGGATTAGAGCCAGCTGAATCACTGTGTGTGGGAGTGTAAATATCCTGAAAGAGGAGTGAGTAGTGGCTGCATACAGGACCACAGCCCCTCCCAGCATCTCCCTTTTCACTCCTCTTCCTGCTGCAGACCCCCAAAACATGTCTGTGAGCACATCTCTCAATGAATCTCCGCATCTGACGCTGAGGAGCAGTAAGAGAGATGTGCTGAGGGGAGAGGTTTGTTTTGGTTGAGTCACTGTAACAATGAAAGTCTCTCAGTCACAAACCCCTTAGAAGGGTATAGTTCCCGGCGGGTATTCACTACTCGAGGACCACACTCAAAGAAAGCACAAACATCTGTGCATGTTCAAAAGTAAGAATGACTGTATTGATAATGCTTAAACATTCTGCTTTGGGTTTGTTCTCATCCCCCACCGTAAGTGTTAAAAAGCAAGCAATTAATATAGCATAAACTGCTAGATAATTTTAGCCTTAGGCGTTTTATCCAAAAATTTTATTACAGTTTTACATTTTGAAAATCTCCTTATGACTAATGGAATGTGCTGCAGCGTCATTGTAATATTTGCATACTGAACTGTGATTGATCTTCTTATTCTTTCTATTTGCATATCGAATTAATTGATCTTCCCTTCCTGCATAGATAAACCCTTTATTTTTGACAATATTTTACAACCAAATATGCTTGAGAACTGCTTTTACTGATTTAGTCCGATTGATTACAAAAATGTTTTAAAATAATACAGATCAGACTCAAAAGAATGATTCATTCATGAATCAGACATCGCTGCCATATTAGACCACCTTGATTTAACCTCACTGACTGTGTTTACATTTGCTCTGATTATGATAAATACCCTGATGTGTCATACAAATGCCTTTTTTTTTTCTTTTTTTGTTAAAGGTCATACACTCTTAAGCAAAATCTGCATACAAAGATCAGAATGTGAATCTGTATTGTTAGAATGCATTTGTATTGTAAATATGCATGTTTTGTCATATCTATCTATCTATATGTATAGTAATAAATAGAACAAATAGATATTATATATATATATATATATATATATATATATTTATATATTCTCTCTCTCTCTCTCTCTCTCTAGAGAGACTTGCCACTTGAACACTATTGTGCTTCTTTGTGGTATTTCCTTCAGGAAATGCAAATACTTTGTTTTGTTTTTTGGTACAAGTTTTTCTTCTTTAATCCAGCATTGCCGAAACTTTCACTAGCTAATTAACTCATGTTCAGAAAGTGCGTTTTTAAAAGTAAAAAAGTAATTATGTTGTTTATGAGATTGCCTGCAGATCTTGTTATTGGCCATCAGCGCAGAACTCTATAAATGGAACAGGTAGAACTAATAAGATGTGAAACGATGCCCACTGGAATGCACAAGGACTCGGTGTGTGACAGGCTGTAGGCAGCAGGTGAATTTGCACTGGAGGAGGAGGAGGAGAGAGAGCAATGTAGCAAGCGCGGAATATCCCAATTCTGGCAGTAGGGGAGAGCGCGGAAACCAACTAGTTTGAGAGTCCCTCCGTAGTTCAAACTACAGAGTGCGTGAGAGTTAATTCAATAACAGAGAGCCGAAGGAAGCGTCGCTTACCCGCCGAACGCGCGTCACCTCACTGGACATTGGACAGTGAAGCGTCGCGTAACTCAACGGAGCGTCATATTTCAGAATTTAATAATCATAAAACCAGACGCCGCTTTTGGAAGAGTTTTGTTGGAAAAAGACAAAGAACGAAAACCAAAAGGTACGTTTTTTTCAGTACTTTCGCGCAGTCCCGCTTGCAAATGCAGTGGAGCGCTGAATTCTTGTATTGTGTGCAACTTTCCTGCGTGTTTTTGTGATCCATGTGCGCGCCGTGCAGACCGGACAGCTCTCGGTACCGTGTGAGAACGCGCCCCCGTGAGCGTCTGGTCGTCGGCAGCTGTGTGTGTACAGCATCCTTAGCGTTTCTTCACTTCCAGTCAGTTTTCCCAATGCTTTTCACTGTGCAATGCCTTTTGTATGTGTGGATTTCATACGCTGATATTTTTTCCCAAGGAATTTCAAGAGCTAGCTATAGGATATTATATGAAATGTTATTTGAAATATTCAATAATCTATATTTATAGCTATTGATTTGTTTATATGTAGATAAAAAAAGTAGTGTATGATAATAATGATAAAAATTAATCTAGTTGTTTCAAGTTCTCCAATTTTTATATAGACTATTGTAATTATTATTATATATTACAGTATTGTAAAACTAATATTGAATATAGCATTCCCGGTGAAGAAAAAAATATTGTTTTGTAGCTAATCTAATTGCTTATTTTTGAGCAATAATTGGCACTGTCCAAAATTTGTTGTGATTGTTGTGACAACTGTTTTGGTAAAAAAAAACATGGTCTAAAGATGATCTGCCATTTTTTGGTGAAAATTTGATGAACGGTGTGGGAAAAGTACAATTTCCATTTTTTATATAGACTATTGTAATTATTATGATATATTACAGTATTGTAAAACTAATATTGAATATAGCATTCCCGGTGAAGAAAAAAAATATTGTTTTGTAGCTAATCTAATTGCTTATTTTTGAGCAATAATTGGCACTGTCCAAAATTTGTTGTGATTGTTGTGACAACTGTTTTGGTAAAAAAAAACATGGTCTAAAGATGATCTGCCATTTTTTGGTGAAAATTTGATGAACGGTGTGGGAAAAGTACAATTTCCATGAAGTTTTAAAATGGTGGGCAAACAATGTGGCTGACCATGGCAAAACAAACATTAAGACGAAAAACTTTTTTTTTCTTGAAAAAGAGGATTGTGCAGATGGCACATATCAAATTTCACCTTGTTATGCTGAATTGTTAGTCAAATACAGCATTTTATGTGTAATATTAAAATAACCGATGCATAATGTACAGCTAAGATAGACAAATATTGTATCTTTCAATCCTAAAGACTTTAAATGATTTTAAACCATGTTATTTATAGTTATAAGCAATGATATCATATTCATATTTCATGAATAGTAGATGGCTCCAAACTGTTTACTTTATTTCTACAGCCCAAATTGAACAAATTTCCTTCTAGCAGTCCTGCCATAGTCTGCAATGACAGAATAATAACAATCTGATAAGTGTCTATAATAAAACTACCTTTGATGCTTGGCTCCTAATAATAATATATTGCTGTTCTGCCAGAGATGGTTTATTATTGTTCCCATAAACATTAGTAATAGTTAGTGATGCCTCATATTTGGTTTATCATTTGAATAATAAATTGGAATGAGGTAATGGGAATTTTTGTTTTTAAATTTTGCTTGTGTCCTGTGAATTTATGACTCATTGTTTACCACTTCATTGTACACACTGGGCCCCCAAAATACTGATTCAGATGTTACTAATATTACATGCAAAGTGGTGAACTTTTATCATGCCTATTCTCCTTCTCTACTTTCCTCACCAATATTTTCCCCTGTTATTTTCGAAAGGCCCTATGACGAATCGTACATTATTTGGGTTAAAGCCACTGCCACCTAAATGAGTGTGTTTGCACCCATCTTTTGAAGTGCTTTGAGAAAGATTATCAAAGTTGAACTTGAGTTGATGGTCCTCATAAAGAAGCAGTTGAAAGGTGATGTTGAAGACATTTATATCTATGATTGTGGCAAGTTATTTTACATCTTGTAATATTTGTAATTAATCACATACAAATTTTTGTTAAAAGAATAGTTGACTAAAAAATGGAAATGTTCATCCTCATTTCATTCGATTTTCTTTCTTCTATGGAGCATAATAGGAGAAGTGTACAGGGTATGAGAATATTGCTGCTGTTTTCTATAAAGTGAAAGTGAATGGTGACCAGAGGCTGACCAATATACTATTCCGAGTCATCTGAACTCATATAATAGCAGAACTGACCAACATTCAAGTTGACAGACATTTCTCACCATTCAGTTTTATAGTGTGGACAAAAGCAGCATGAACATTCTTCTAAACATCTCTTTTGGTGTTCCACGGTAGAAAGTAAGTCATGCAGGTTTGAAACAACATGAGGGTGAGTAAATGATGACAGAAGTTAGTTTTTTGCATGAACTATTCCTTTAAGAGATGCCCCACTTCTTATGTACACACAAATGATTCCTTTTCTTGTGTAGTCATCCACTTAAGAAGTGAATCGATTGGGTTCCTCTTGTAGTGCCTTATGTTCCTTTCACAAAAACAGCCCTTGTAGCTTTTATATGGAGAGCAGCTGTTCCACAAACATTTAGTCTGATGCACAGGACTGATAGGTTGCCTTTCAAGAGAAGCTTCTTTTCGATAGATTCATCGCACTATTTAGGACAGGTCTAGATGTGAATCCATTATTCATTTAGATTGATAAGAAGCTGCTGTTGGGCAACACGAGTACGTGCTGTGAGTGCTCTCAGCGTGTTGCGTGAAGCCCTGGCCTTAGATCTCCAGCATTAGGAAGCCAGCATGCTGCGGGGAGAGAGAGCTTTGGATAAATTGCTGCCTAAGTGCCATCCATGCTGATACTGAATTGGTTTCAACAAGGCACCCTTCACTTGGGTCTAGGCCTCAGTCATCCATTAGAGTGGCGGATCACTCTGCTGTGCAATGGGGTGTCCTCATTAGACTCCATACACTCACTCATCAGTACTCACTATCAGCCTCGCTGTGTTACTGTTCTTACTCACCTCTAGTACACTAACAGTCATGATGATTTAGCAGCATCTGTCATCTTTTACTGCCACTGAAAGAACAATAATTGAGGTCTAGCATTCACATTGGCATTGTTCTTCATTTTTAAAAGTGGCTATTTTACTTCATTTTTTTAATACTTTATATATTCTTATTTTTAAATTGTTTACTTTATTTATTTAATCCTAAAGTATGTGAGTGTAGTATAGAAATGCCATAAAAGTTCTGCAACTTTTGTGCGTTTTTTTGTTGTTGTTGCTGTTATAGGTTTGTTGTTGTAGTGTCTCCGAAAGCAGTTTATGTCTTTATACTTCATTGCAGGCAGAGAAAAGTGCAAATGCAGATGTGTATGTCAGTGCAAGTTTGTTTGGAAATTTAGGGTAACAGGAAAATATTTTATAGGCAGATTCATTTCTAAAAAAAAAAGAAAAAATGTAAAATGCTGTTTTTTGATGACGTTGAAACAATATAAGTTTCTTGATCTATCTCTAGGGGTCAGAATAGTCTCAGAAAGAATATATTCACAAAATATGATTCACAAATGAGTAACCTAATTCTTATTCACAAAATATGATTCACCACTTTAAACATTAAAAGGCTTGTTTGGAGATCTTCAGACTGTCACGCTGGAGGAACCCTCTGGAGAACCTCTAGGCATCATTTTGAACGTGCCTCAATTATCATGATGTGTACTCAATGAAGTTCAATATATAATTTAAGTGTCTCTCAATGCCATTCCCTTGTGATG
This sequence comes from Sinocyclocheilus rhinocerous, assembly GCF_001515625.1. Taxonomy (NCBI): domain Eukaryota; kingdom Metazoa; phylum Chordata; class Actinopteri; order Cypriniformes; family Cyprinidae; genus Sinocyclocheilus; species Sinocyclocheilus rhinocerous. The sequence continues at coordinate 558,014 of NW_015663506.1, forward strand.
GGGGAAGGAACCATTGACAGTCTTTGGAGTTCTTGTAGGAACTTATTAGATCCTTTTGTAAGTTTCACGGGTTCCTTGAGGTTCTCCACAGTGTTCTGCCACTGATCTGAGGATAGGGCTGGGCGATATAGCTAAAAAATGTATCAACAATATAATGTTTCATATCGTTCGGTATCGATAATTATTGACATTTTTTATAACCTTTTTTAAAACAGAGATCAATAGAATTTTTTATTTAACCACTGTATTTTTAAATTAACCCAATTTATTGAGACAAACAACAAATATATTTTTTTGTTTTAACAATCAAACACAATAAAAATTAAACAAATATCTCATTTCTAATGTTTTATATGCAGATTAAATAGATTTTAAGGAAACTTTTGTCTTGTCTCCCGAGGCCACAAAGAGGGCGCAATGAGCAAAATAATGCAGCGCATTTAAATTGTCGACACAAGGAAACTGTCTATAAAAAAACGTGCATCACGTCTAAATTATTTAACTTTGCATGGCTTTCTATACATCTCTTCTGTGTGATGCGAGTGCAGCAGTCATATTTGTCCGTCGAAAAATGCGCTGATTATGCATTCTGTGTGAATGGCTTGGTTTCGGTTTTAACCTAATCAAGATCTTCTCCGCATTGAGCTTCTATATTTCTCTAATATTTTGAATGAATAACGCAGCAGCGG
>NW_015663506.1:558837-585307 GCF_001515625.1 Sinocyclocheilus rhinocerous
CACACCTAACATTCAAATGCAAATGTTAATTTTAAATTCGACTAATATTCATTTTTTATTCACAATCTCCTCATCACAGGCAGGCACAGCACTCATTTCAGCATGTTTGTGTTTGTGTGTGCTGTCTGCGTCACTCATAGCACGTGCCTATATCGTGCGCTATATCGAACATTTTTTCTATCGTTATCGAAGGTGTACCGTCGATAAATACCGATACCGTTTTATCGCCCAGGCCTATCTGAGGAACCTTTAATTTCTGCCTTGATCTTTTCATTTTTACTGTGACAAAAGAATAGACAAATACACAAACTATGACAAATCCGTAATCTAATTGACATTCACATAATATCATTCAAATATGGAAAACGTCATTCATAAGTACACAATTGCGCTTTGAATGATTGAATGATTATTCATGTGCATTGTCTATGCATTTGTAAATCATCACTATAAATATGCACCGATCCACAAATGAGTGGCGATTTGCAAATGCAGATTCAAAATATAAACATTTCCCCACCAAATCTCAGATATTTCTGACTGTCATGTTTTGCATATCATTTCTAAAACACATCTAAAATAAGCAAATGAGCTCGGTTACCACATTGGTATGCATTACAGTCTCTGACAAAGTTTGTAGAGAGCATTACGTGTGTGCGCGTGTACGTTTGTTGTGCATTCATAATCCCTGGATCCTTCTAAGGAAGAAGTGGGTGAATTCATAAAATGCAGAGCGCTATCTTCTTAGCACGCACACCTACCGTCCCACTCCCACACGGCTTCATTACCCCACCTCCCTCCCCTGCAGCCAATCTCACTTTTATCTGTGCTGCTGTGGATCCAGATCCTGACAGTGGCAGCTGTAGAAGCTAGATCCCGGCAGAAACAAATGAGGCCTGTGCTGAGAGAGCCCACCTACGCGTGTTGCAGAGGTAGAGTGTGGTATGTGACTCTCCCAGCAGGCGCTCTCTTATAGTCGCCACTCTTGGATCCAGCCACACATTTCTCTTCCTCCCCCTGCTGTGGCAACCAGTGTCCTCTTCTTCAAGCAATTTTGCTTTGTTTCCTGTAATTGCTTATTTTGTTCCTTCCTTTGTTCAGGTATGGCAGCGACTTTACCCAGAACCCTTGGGGAGTTGCAGCTCTACCGCATCCTTCAGAGGGCCAACCTGCTGTGCTACTATGACGCCTTCATCCAACAGGGCGGCGACGACGTTCAGCAGCTCTGCGAGGCCGGCGAGGACGAGTTTCTCGAGATCATGGCGCTCGTAGGCATGGCCAGCAAGCCACTGCATGTCAGACGCCTACAGAAAGCTCTGCGCGATTGGGTCACAAACCCTGCCCTGTTCAATCAGCCCCTCATGTCCCTTCCCGTCTGCAGCATTCCCGTCTACAAGCTGCCCGAAGGGTCGCCCACATTGTTGCCTGGGAATGGCACTCGTGGAGACACCCAAGTCAAAGTGCCCAAGTGTTTGGCAGCTGCTTGCGTGGATCCCGGAAAAGGAGAAGCGGGCAACGGGAACTCTTCTGCCACTGTTTCGCCCCTTCAGAGTGGTAGCGAGCCACGTTTTTGGGCCGGGCACGGCACGGAGAGCGAGCACAGCCTGTCCCCGGCAGAACTGGGCTCTCCGTCTTCCCCTCGGGACGGCCTGGAGGCACTTGACGTGGCTGCTATTCAGTCCGTGGCAGAGTGCGTAGAAAGAATCGCTCAGACTTTTCCCAAGAGTGACCCCGGAGAGGTTAAAGAACTGTTGAAGGGAAATAAGAAGCTTGCCAAGATGATCAGCCACATCTTCGACATGAGCGACGAGGATCCGCACAGGGAAGAGGAAATCCGCAAGTATAGCGCCATATATGGGAGATTTGACTCAAAAAGGAAGGATGGGAAGCATCTGACTCTGCACGAGGTGCGTTTTACGGGGTTTTGCATCTTTGGGTGCTTTTGGGGTTTAAATGTATCATGCACTTCCAAGCCCTTGTTGAAAAAACAAGCAAATGCTGGTTAGGCATGTTTTGAAACATGGCAGCTGGTTTAAGCTGGTCCTTAGTTGACTCATGATCTAGTTTAAGCTGGTCCTGAGCTGGTTATAAGCTGGTTATGAGCTGGTCCTGAGCTGGAGCTAGTTGCTTAGGACCAGCACATGACCAGCTTAAACCAGCTCAGGACCAGCTCAAACCAGCTGCCATGCTTCAAAACATACCTAACCAGCATTTGCTAGTTTTTTCAACAGGGTAGCTGTACTTCCAGTAAGAAATTATTCAAAAAGTGCTTCATCGGTTAATTGGCTGCACCAGAAATATAATGCAGGGGTGTTGCTTGCTTGTGGGACTGGTTTAATTCTTTGCCCGTAACAATATGTATTATTTATTATCAAAGTAATAATAAAAATCTCATTTGTTTTTACAAAGCTGACGGTGAATGAGGCTGCAGCACAGCTATGTATGAAGGAGGTGGCATTGCTGACTCGCAGAGATGAGCTTTTCGGACTGGCCCGTCAGGTCTCCCGAGAGGTCACCTACAAATACACCTACAGAACCAGCAAGTAAGAACTTTGAGGTCATTTCCCAAACATGAAACACCATGGTTGACTATTTTTGGACCTTTGGTTAAAACTGAAACATGCAATTTTTCAGTTTTAAAATAATTTCTCATATCCTAGTTCATTATGCACAGACAAATTTCCCTAAAAAGTGTTAACACTGTGTCTTTGTAACATTGTAGAAACATTGCACTGTTTGAGTAGTTCGGGTAACCAACAGCATGAGTTTGGGGCAGGATTGTCCGTTTGTCAGACCATTTCCACAGATGCAGGCCTTCAATATGAGTGTCAGTATCTCTGTTTAAAACATTTTACCATTGTTTAAATCATAAAATTACAAAGATTTCCCGCCTAAATCAGCGCATAAATTCCTGATAAACACAAAATATCCTGCAGATTCCACCTCGTTAGTATGAAGAACGCACAATGTAGAAGAGTTGTTTGTTTGAATGGATTTAAATTCTCTGCATGCATCACTGTTTACACCCCGTAAGTGACTAGAGTAATCATTCATGATGTTTAGCCTTTAAGCCAAGAAAGAGATAGCTCATGCTAATGCATTGTGAGCAGCTCAGGATCTGCTCTCTGGTAGTCTGCTTAGAGCCGAGCCGAGATATCAAAGTCGGCTTTGTGCGTGCCATTTGTGTTGAGGTATGAAGTGCTGCACTGAGGTCTACGGAGAGATGAGAACACTCCCACTCCTTTGCATCTAAAGGCACACAGGCCTTATCAGACACTCAAAACCTGCCATCCAAAGAGACCGTGCAGGTGTTTCCTGGATTGCCAGGCTTGCGTGTCAGTGGATGGAAAATTCCTTTTGGCGTTACATAATTGCAGTCACTCATTCAAAACTTGAAAGATTGCATCACAGTCGTGGACTGGGTATTGCGAAAGTTATCTAGGCCAAGTTTTCTTACAATGCTTCTTACGTCATAATGAAATGTGCCAAGGGCACTCCTAAATTATAGGTTGCAGGTGAAAAGCTAGTATTACTAAAGCAAATATTAGTATTTTAAGGCCAGGGTTTTCAAGCAGGGGTCTATGAAACTATTGAAGGGGGTCCATGCAGAAGATAATAAAACATTTCCAACTATTTTAATAAGCATAATTAATGATTGGGGGGTTGAAAATCCTTGTTTTAAGGTATTCTTTTTAAAAATTTAAAATAAAAATATCAGCATTTTGGGGAAAGTAATTGTAATAACATGTCCACGATGGTAGACTATTTTCTCCTAGAGACAGACAAACAAAATCTAATTGCCTACCCTTACATATTCAAAAGTTTGGTGTCATAAGTAAGATTTTTTTTAAAGTCTCTTATGCTCACCAAGGCTGAATTTATTTGAATCAAAAATATAGCAAAACAGTATGAGTGTGAAATATTATTTCAATTTAAAATAACTGTTTTCTATTTTAATGCATTTTAAAATGTAATTTGTTTCTGTGATATCAAAGCTGAATTTTCAGCAGCCATTACTCCAGTCTTCAGTGATTCTTCTGAAATCATTTTAATATGCTGATTTGTTTCTCTTAATATAATAAATGTTGAAAACAGCTGTGCTGCTTTAATATTTTGGTGGAAACCAAGAGCCCAAGAGAATTAAAACTGAGGTGAGTAAAATTACTTTGTGATTTCTCCAACCTGAACTCCAAATAATCTGTCTGTAGCTTTCAACACGATTTCTCAAGTCATTTTGTTATTAATGTGCGCTACGGCTCTAAGACCGATATGCAAGGAAACGTAGGAGGCAGGATTGACACTGGGTGGGTCCAGTGGCTTTTTGTTTGCATAGCTGCCTGTCAGCATACTGAACTGTGTGGGAGGGCTTTGCAGGAGCATGCGGGGTAGCTCCATCAGTGCATTTTAAAATGTAATTTGTTTATGTGATATCAAAGCTGAATTTTCAGCAGCCATTACTCCAGTCTTCAGTGATTCTTCTGAAATCATTTTAATATGCTGATTTGTTTCTCTTAATATAATAAATGTTGAAAACAGCTGTGCTGCTTTAATATTTTGGTGGAAACCAAGATACATTTTTTTTTCAGGATTCTTTGATGAATGGAAAGTTCAAAAGAACAGCATTTATTTGCAATAGAAAACTTTAGCATTATAAATATATTAACTTTTTGTCTATTTAAAGCATCCTTGCTGGAAAAGTATTATTTTCTTTAAAAAAAAAAAATCTTACTGACCCCAAACTTTTAAATGCTTGATAAATTAATTTAAAAAATGTGTTCTGACACACACACACCGGATTGACACTGGGTGGGTCCAGTGGCTTTTTGTTTGCATAGCTGCCTGTCAGCATACTGAACTGTGTGGGAGGGCTTTGCAGGAGCATGCGGGGTAGCTCCATCAGGATTGCATGTCATGGTGTAGGGGAAAGGTCAAAGTTCAGCCTGGAGAAGTTACAAAGGATCAATGTTCGCAAGCCCACTCCCTCGATCACACCTTAAATCCATATTTAGCCGGCCCACGGTCATTATTTTTCCATAACCTACATATCCGTGATCAGTCTGCCCTATGCTTAGCTGCACACATAGTGATCTTATTGATGTGGTTTGCTGAAGAGGCCTTTGTGCTCAATGGCAGCTGTCCTTTCATGGCTCTCTAGTGACACATTTGATCACTGTCCAGTTGTTAGATCTACTGGAAACTTCTAACATCCCACATCAATGCTTGTGGGCTGGGCTGGTGTCTGAAGAAGAGCAGGTGTTTGCCCGCTTAACCTCTGCCCTGGTTTCACTCCGCGTACGGGCACAGACATGTGACCACTTCGGAAAATCAGTGGTTTCTACCCACTCTACATCTAAGGAGAAATGAGTCCTTTATCATTATCAGACAGCTGCAAATTACCAAGTGCCGTCCTTTTTCCCCTAATTTGCATTGTTACTCACTTAATAATCATATTTTACCTCACTTTTACGTCATGTTCCCACACTAGTCATGTGAATAAACACTAGCACCAGAGAAGCTACTTTAAAACTGTAGCTTGTACACCACTGTTCATAAGTTTAGGGTCAGTAAGATTTTTTTTTTATGTTTTTGAAAGTCTTTTTCAACTGTTGTGATTCTTAATAATTTTGTGGAAACTGTGATACATTTTTTCCAGATTCTTTGATGCATAGAAAGTAGAGAGAAAAAAAAACTGACCACAAAGGTAGTGTAGTTACTCTAGTCAATGACGCAACAAGCTAATAAAAAGCTTGGTTTTTGTAATCAAAGCCAAATTTATCTAACACAAAATCAATGAAGATCTCAGTTTGGGTTACAGCATTAAACTAACTTAAATATGTTTGCACTAAATACAAGAAAATAAAATAATGAAAACACCCTAATTTGTAGTTAAAACAAGCAATGAAAGGCAATATTTAAGAAAATATTGCGCTATGAAAAAAATGTATAAAGGATGTTAACTTTCTTTTGGAAGCAATATTTAGTGTACGGCACGAGCACTGAACTCAGCAGAAATCATGTTGAAAATGTACTATAAGCATATTTATCAACAGTCTTTTGCAATAGACTTTTTATGTGAAGCAACATACAATAATGGAGTAAATTACTCTCCCATTGAAAAAAAAGACATCTGCAAGTTCAACAAGCAGTGACAGGCACCCAAACAGCACTTTCTATTCAGCAAATCCAGATCATTTAAGCAGGTTCTAGCTACATTTTTTTTTTTTTTCCCATGTAAATTCTGTTTGGGTATAAACGTGATGCCTCGTGTCATGCTGATTAAAGTTGCCATAATTCTAAATGGCACATTTATGTTAACCATATTATAATTTATGAAACAAATTATTGGAATTTAGTGAGGTAGAAATCACTTTATTTTCTTTATAGAGCCACAGATTAGTCACACATCCATTCCACCCACAAACATAACTGAACAAACTGATTCATGGAACGGAATCTGAATTTCCTGCAACGTTTAAGAAAGAAAAAGTATATTTTTTCACATTTTTTAGCAGCATACCATTTGGTCAAACTACTTGAATCTGTGAATCATTTTTTTAATGAACAAATTGATTCACTAAACTGAATCTGACTTTCTCTGCTCTGTTAAGAGAGAAAGGTTATATCTTGTCACATACTGTTTGGTCAAACCACTCAAATAATTGAATTTGTTTATTTTTTAACTGATTCACTAAACTGAATCTGACTTTCCTGCTATGCTTAAGAAAGAGATGGTATATTTTGTCACATTTTTACCAACATACCGTTTTTTTCAAGCTACTTGAATTGGTGAATGATTTACTCATTCATCATACATTTAAAAGAGAGGGTATATTTTGTCACATTCTTTTAGCAATTTACCAATTGGCCAAGCTACCCCACCACTTTTTTTTGCAAAAATAACTTGTTTGTGCACAAAGCAAGCTGAACTTTTGTCTATACCACTGAAAATTCTAGTCAAGTTAGTGTCTTGCTGTTTCATGCTTATTACATTGTTTTTTGCATTTTTGATGCAGTTAACTTGTACCCAACTCACTCTAGAATGGATTTTCCATGTTTAACCATTTCAAAGCACATGACAGTTAATAGCATGTGTGTCTGAACTGCAGAAAAAAAGCATAAACTTCCCCTCCCCCTCTCGCTGTCCCTGTCTGGCCTCGACTCTGCCCACATTACACTCCCATCCACACCAGTGAGAATAAGCCGCCCGCCCACATGCACCCAGACAAGGTCCAAATGAGATCAGTTGTGCGCCCACCCGTATTCTTGAGGTAGAAGTGACATCATTACGTGGGCGCACTCGGAATCACCCACGCCCATGCATTTGCGCAGATACCACAAAGTGAAAAGGGGCCGAGTCTGAAGACACATGCGTATACATGCAGGCGTACGCGCACACCTTTGTCTGTGCGCTCTTGAAGACCAGCCTCCGTGTCAAGAAAGAGAAAAGCCATAACTCACAGGAGTGGCTCGATGATTTTGTTACTGCGTGAGTGTTGGCAAATTTGCGTCAGAGCTGTTATTAGCAGTTACCTCTCTGCCTCAAACACCCAACTAGTAGTGAAAAGACTGGAATGCCTGTGGTAGTTTGCACCCATGGCAACCCATGCAAACATTTGAAGTTTTCAAGCTCATCCTTCGTGTAGTAATTTAGACGTAGCGGTACGGCGGACAAAATGTCCCGTTTGTTCATCCGCCCGTCAGGTTGAAACTCATCCTGAGGGGATTCTTAAGTGGGATGACATTTTATTAAGTATCTGACCTTTTCACTCAAGAGGAATGAAGCTTTAGTTAGTGAAAAATTAGTGGCTTCGCTCTGTGAAGTGGTTGAGATTAACAACTTGTCCTGGAATTGCTAAAAGTCTTCTTCAAATGTCACACTAACCCCATGGACCCTTCAGTAAAAAGTTGATTCATATTGCTATCTCTTAGGTTTTCAGTTCTATGCCCATTTCTGTCATAGGAATTTTGGTTTCCATCCAAAATTGCGAATTTAACTTGTGCGCAAAATTGAAATATCACATAAAACACCGTTTCCATCCGGCGAGTCAAAGAGAACAAAATCGTCACTAGGGATATGCCGGTATCAAATTTTCATGTTGCGATTAATTGCTAATTCTTTTATCACGGTATACGGTATTATCACGATATTGAAATTTAGTTGCAAAAAAGTGTTGTCATACTACAGTATAACAGGTTTAATTATTTATATAACAAAAATAACTGAAAATTTAAATAGGCCTACAATAAAGCAATACACAAAAAAATTTATACATTTAAAAATTTTACACAGATTAAAGTGCAAAAGAATGATAAAGACCAATAGGTATCACTTTACAATAAGATGTCATTAGTTAACCTTAGGTAATGCATTAACATTCACAATGAGCAATACCTACATTTGCTACAGAAGTTATTAATCTTTGTTAAAAATACAACTCTTAGTTCATGTTAGCTCATTAAATAACACAGTTGCAACTTTTGATTTTAACAATGTGTTATTAAATATTGGAATTACCTAAGATTAATGAATGTTTTTAGAAGAATTTTTCATTGGCAGTTTGTTAACGAATGTCATATAATGAAGCCCTAATGTAAAGTGTGACCGAACAATAAAGAATCAAAACACTTTCAAACAATATCACTAATGTAGTCACTAATCTATATATAATGATCAGTGGTTGTAGTCCAGATTAAAATGTAAAAAAGTTTGAAAATAAAAAGTCTAATAAGTCTAAATATTTAAGTATTTGACGCTGTGATTAACACCATAGCGAATACAAAAATCTGAATGGCTATTTAAATAATTTAAATACATTTTAGAAACAGAAAGTAGAGCAGCTGTTTTGTTTACGTGGTTTCCGGGGTAACAGCTGCATTATGTTCAGCGCCATCTGCTGTCAGAGAGTGAATGTGCTTTCATTCAGAGCGTCTCTCACACGTTCTGCCATGCGCTTCTCATCCGTGCTTCCCTGTGTCCCAATGTGCATACTATCCACCCTATCTGTCCTAAATAGTATTGAAAATTACTACTATCACATAGAATTTAGGATGGATAGTATGCACATTGGGACGCAGGCCTTGTTTACATCAGAGTGCGCATGCATCTTTGACGCAGCATACAGCCATGTTGTGCATTGTGACCAGTTGATGGGAAAAGTGTTGTTAAAATGCATAAAAAATTCTGAATAATTTGTAATAAATAATTATTTTTATAATTATAATTCTCTGTATTTTGAAGTGCCCATGATAACAATATCGTGCATATTCATTATCGTGATATATCGCATTACCGAATACCGACACATGTCTAATCGTCACTTCCTGGTAAACTGGCACTATATATCACTTAGAAAAGTAGGAGAAGTTTTCATATATAATAAATGACTTGCGCCTCAGAGCGAGCAGACGAAACAAAATAAATTGCTTTCGAAGGTGTATGCCTGCTGCTTGGGAACGCAGTTGTGTAACAGTTCTGAGAGGCAATTATACAGAAATACTTTGATGACAGACTTTGCTTGGGCATTTCAAAATTACCATAACAACATTTCAGATGCTGTGGAACAGGATCGGTCCACTGGTTAATCAGGTTTTGATTAACCTAGCGCATAGCGCAAAGCCACATGACTTTTTTTGATGCGCATGGAAGAATTTACTCGACAAATGCATTTCCATCTCCCATTATTCGCATTAACCCTTTTTCGCACAAGTCAAAAACCACCTCAAGCAAGCATAAAAACTTTTTTGCGAATTAAGGGATTTTCATTTCGAAATTTGGCGTTTCTGATGCAATTCTTCAAAATGTGCATAAAAACAGGGTGATGGAAACAGGTATGGAGGTATATTGTCATATATCGTCTTGTGATGTGATTTTATTTTTTTTTTGGTGTTAATTTGCAAAAAAGGCCTGCACACAATAAAGCTGCATTAAGACAAGTGGGAAAAGCAAGTGTGAAATAAAAAACCCACAGCTTTAATAGGGGAACGGCAAATGTTTCAGTCACAACATGATCATCTTCAAGGCCTGAAGACTTGCCTTTCACCTTCACAGTGTGTGGGGCTTTTTTGCAAATTGTCGCCTGTTTGGAGTTTTTGTGGAGTTTTTGGCGATTGCTTCATTTTTGTTGTGTTAAAATACTCGCTTGCCAGCTTAACATGTGAATAAAACTAAGAGTCAGTGGGTTGATTCTTCAAAAAAGTCTGCAATAAGATTATTCTGTTTATTTTAGCAGAATTAGGCAACATTCAATAGCATAAATTTGGGCAGGACTGTCTGTTTGTCCTGCTGAAACAAGGCGCGGATGGAGGGAAACCGGTCTGAAACTCATTATTTTTGCAGAAATGGCAAACTTCATTTTGAAATTGACTGCCTCTGGAAGGGAATATCAATCGAATGTGTATCAATCTGCAGGAGGGCTGCTTTGACCTCCAGGAGGCGCTGCAGGCCATTCACATGCGCCAGGAGACCCTTAAGGAGCAGCTAGCCCACGCCAGATCTAAAGGAGAGGAGACGGTTGGGCGGAACATCCAGGTGACTGACTGCATTATGACAGTGTGTTTATTTGTGTGTGGGAGAGGAATGTTCTCAGGCGCCTCGCTGACTCCGTCTTCATGTCTGTCTACCGCCACACGTCTCGCTCTGGTATCCTATCATGCAGGTTTTTGGGTCAGTAGCTGCAAGAGCTTCACCTGTCCTCCTGACCATGACCTACTTTTTGGTCAACTGGTCTAATATATAAACAATTAATGGTTGGATATTTGTGTAAGAGATGTGCTGATGAACTGATGAAACTGATGAAAAAGACTTCTGTAAGGAAGTACTGTCATTCTCAGTGCTTTTTGCTGATTGTTGTTCTACAGAAAAAATGACCAATATCTTAAATATCTCAGTTGTTTTTGTGAGTCCAAGTCACCTCTTTGTCCAAGCCACTATTTGAGGTCCTTAAGCAGATATGTAACCTCTGGTAATTCTGTTGTAATAAAATAAATAAACCCCAAAAAAATGTAATCTAAAATTATATATGATAAATGATTTATTTAAATTATATAAATTAAATGCAAATATATTTATATAAATTAAAATAATACAAATATAAAATATATTCAGTATAACATTTTAATAGCTAATGTTTAAAAAAAAATTGGCCTTTTAATCATGATTAAATTAATATAACTACCTTTTGAGAACCAGTGACATGAAATGGAGAACAAAAGGAAACTTTTAGGTCTCAAGATTCTCAGATTTTTTCTTAAGATAATTAAAAATGTGCTTAGATTTGTCAACATGTGCAATTAATGATTTAAGATTTTAATACTAACTTAAAATATGCAATATTTTTCAAAGATAAAATCATGCAAATATGTTTGGCTCTTCAAAATTCTGCCCTGTACTAACAGCACTTGAGCTTAGAGACAAAAATGACTGTAAAAGAAGACTGTTTATGCTAATATCTGCTATAGCGCCTCTAGTGGCAACAGTGACAATGCACTGCATACTGTTGCATTATGAATTGATTTTTTACACACTTTGCATGCAATGATGCTTACATTGCTACATCGTTTTCATCTACTTTCCATACTTTTTGCCAACAGTCGTCTCATTTGTGTCTTTTCCTTCGTATCTAAGACAAAGTTTATACTTGTCTCCATTATGTCTCGTAAGCTGCATTTAAGAGCATTTAAAACATATTCTGGGCTGTCTTTTCTCTTTTCAATAGATAGATTGACAGAATGCATTGTCTCAGAAACATCAGTTAATTATGCTGCTTTTGTGTTGTGAAGTGGAAACGTGTCATTTTGTAACTGTGAATAGCATCTTCCTGTGTTAAAAAAAGCGGTAAAAGTTTGCCTCTTTTTAGGTAGGATGCCGTTGCACATGTAGGAGGGGTGCTATTGGAATCAATCAAGCTCCACACATAGTGTGGTTTTAATAATAATCAGAGAAATGTACAGAGAAAACATTAATATAAACATAACTAAGTATTTATAGTAATTGTAAACACCGTTTCATATTCAAATGAGTTTGAGGAGCCTTCAAATTACCAGATATTTGAACTGTAGGAGTTTGTTTATGGTTAGTTTTGTTTTGTATCACTACACTTGCGGTATGTTGTGAATGGTGAATATTGGAAATCATTTCTGTCACACTACGTATGATGCGATACACATCCGCCTGTCTGACTCCCTGCTGTCTGTGCATATTATAGGTTCAGCTGGAGCGTCTGTTGGCCAAGCAGATGGAGATACTGCATGACGCCGCGGCGCAGGACAGACTGCAGGCTCTAGAGTGGAGGGTTCCACCAGGGCCCTACAAACGCAGCACAGACAGGCAGAACAGCAACGGGATCTCCGCTGACAAAAACGCTGACCAGCAGGGTGAGTTTGTGCATTATAAAATTTGAGATGATGGGTTATTTGTCATGTGATGGATGCCTTTTATCCAAAGCAACGAGCTGTGCAGCAATTGCAAGAACAATGTTTTTTTTTTCTTGTCTACGAAATCAGGGGTTTTTAAACTGAGGTCCAACTAGGGAGTTCACAAACATAAAAAAATGAAAACATAAAAATATTTTTGGGGCTGTCAGAGTTCATGTGTGGACTTAAGATCAAGGTAATATGTTTGACTTTTTTTTTTTTACATTTACATTCACCAAATTTGATAATATAACCCTTTACTTTTCTTGTCTAGAGACTCAGATAATTGCACTAGAGCACTAGGATTTTAATAGTAAAGAAACAAAAACAAGTATGCATATATTTTAGAGCTGTCAAATGATTAATCGTGATTAATCGCATCCAAAATAAAAGTTTTTGTTCACATAATATATGTATGTGTACTGTGTATATTTATTATGTATATATAAATACACACATACAGTAAATATTTTGAAAATATTTACATGTATTTACATGTATATATTTATATTCTTATATTTTATATTATATATAAATATATTTAAAGGGGTCATATGATGCGATTTCATTTAAGAATAAAAAAGTGTTAATCTCAGATTTCAACTTAAATAGTAATATTATCAAACATCAAATGATGATATTTATCATAATATATATATAATAATTTATTATTTTTTATTATTTATTTATTATTGTATATATAATAAACGTAATAAATGTATGTTTACATTTATATGTATAAATACATATGTATAGATGTATATTAATCTTTATATAATAATAATAATAGTAATATTAGCAAATAGTTTTGCACAATTAGAATATAAAAGTAAATTATTTCATTTTGGAAAGAATTTCTTAATTTTATTGTCTTTCAATATCATAAAAAATATTTTTTATATATTTTTTATATTAATATAATAAATATATTCTGTTTTTATATTACATAATTTTATAGTTAAATAGTTTTGGAAGTCCTTTACATCAAGAAATTTGAAAATCCTAAAGCAAAACCAGTTGAGAAGTCAAGAAATTAATTTTCACGATCCCAGACCAAAAAAGCTAACAAAACAACTAGTATTATTATTACTATCAGAAAAGCAGACAAACTGTCTCTTACTCTTGATTGACCATCCAGATAATTTTTGTACACATTAGACAGTACCGAAAACCGGTGAAGCGTTTCAGTTGTTGTTTCTCAGATAATTCAGTAGCTTGCATCACCTGTTCCAGACTCTCTTTTTTCTCGTTTCTTGTTGGCACTCTCATTTCTGGGGCTCATCTGGCAGCTGCAGGCGGAGGCGGGGTGGTGGGTGTCAGAGAGGGGAGGGGGATGCCGGGTGGAAATATGAACACAGCTCTGCGTTCTGCTACTAATCTTGTGCCTTAGAATGCTACCCGTCTGGAGTTCATTTTGACCCTCATGTTGGTACATGACGATAATTACTGCGCATACACCGAATCTGAGCACTGATTATCTGCATCACAGCACAAGCACAAATGTTTACACCTTTACATGGGATTTTGCATTGCAAAGTAGTGCCCGACCACCATGTTTTTTTTTTAATACTCATATATTGGCCACCTTGCTTTTTAGGTATAATATACTTAGATAAGATGAACAAAAACTTGATTTAAAGAAGATTACTTTACATATTTTATGCATATATAAGTGCAAGGTTTTCTATATTGTTATACATTTACAAATATGATTTTTTTTATTTTTGAAATAAATATGAAGCTAGAACATTGAAATTATGCATTATCCAAATACATAGCTGTTCTCATTCTGTTAATTGCTTAATGATGCTCAAAATTTTCTGGTATACTACACATCTCACATATTTCCTTCTTTTATGCACCAGCCAGGCAGCTACCATTGAGATGAATGGGGATGCTAACAGATAGCTTTCTTTAGCTATTAGACCTCCTTGGAAATAATTAGCCTTAATGTCTCATCTGCTGTAATGTGAAACTCATTATTTATGATAATTATTTGTGGTTGTTTCACACTGCGCTGAGAGCACAGCGCTCTCTCCCTCCCCAGCTCTGAGAATAACTCCTTCATGAACTCTCTGAGTACATGATCCCTCTCAGCTTCCTAATATCCCATGTGTTCTCAGAGCTCCAGAGTGGGCGTATGGGATCTGCGGAGAGAAGCAGAGGCAGAAAGTGAGAATTAGATGAGATCTAAATATGTCCTTCTTTAACCTTGACTGTCCCTCTGTAGGTAGGGCTTTAATGAAATGAATCAGTGCTGTTGGGGTTGCAAGTAATAGCATTTCAACCACAGCAGCAATTTTATTCTAGAATTTGATGTGAGTGTAAATATACACACACTGTTTGTCTAAAGTTGGGGGTCGGTAAGGTTTTTAAAATGCTTTTGAAAGAAGTCTCATTTATCACAATTTAAAAATTCTGTTTTATTTTAATATGATTCTTAGAAATCATTCTAATATGCTGATTTGGTATTCAGGTAACATTTGTTATTATTATCAATGTTGCTGCTTATGCTGCTTAATATTTTTGTGGAAACCATGATTCTTTTTTTTTTTTAGGATTCTTTGATGAATATAAAGTTCGAAAGAATAGCATTTATTTGAAATCGTTTTGATTAATCCTTGCGAAATAAATGTACTATTTTAAAAAAAAAATAATAATAATAAATAAGTGTATGAATATAAGGAATTATAATTTGAATGTAACAAGATGGAATTAACTGCTGAAATTTAAAAAAGGTAATTTTAACTAAGATGGATAGATGGGTAGATAGATAGATAGATAGATAGATAGATTTTGAATGATGGATGGATGGATACAAAAATACAACAAATAAACTTGGAATTACACAATATAAATTAAATTAAATTTTTCAGATACAATAAGTTTAACATAGTATGAAATACTACAGAAATTTAATAATCAAAAGTAAAAATAAAACACTACATAGCCTTCACTGTAAGACTGGGTGGCAGAGACGTGTCCCCACAACTGCTGCTGGTAATTAAAGGGCATTGTGTTAAGTTAAAAATGACAGACATTAGTCATGATGCTGCACTGATGCTGTCAATAGACACAAATGAGATCAGCCAGCCAGGGACAGAGGAGGTTAATGCTCTGTGTGAAGGAGGTGTATGCGCTCAATGCAACTCACGATCAACGTGCTTCAAGCCACATTCACTGTCCTCGGGCTATACGGCGTGTGCGTTGGCTGGCTGTAGTCCAAGAAAAAGGTGCATTCGTATCAAATGAAGCTCAGTTGCGTGCGTGAGTGAGAGTATTGTGCTGAGTGTTTCTGGTAGGCGGAATGCTTGTCTCGTAGCATTTGCTTGGGCTCGGTAATGGACATAATGATGCAGCCTTGTGTTTTGTTAAATGCCGATCGTGAATACAGTTGCGAGGTGAAAAGAGAACATGAGTTCAATTGAAGGCTTTGTTTTATTTCGTCTCTACAGGAGAGAGGCCGCTGAATCTGAGGGTGACCAGCCAGAGGACGAGAGCATCAGACGGAGACACGCCTCTCGGAAAGCAGCTGGCCAATGAGTTGAAGAGGCATCATCACGCTAATGCCGAGAGCAAGACGTCAGCAGCCACAGGTGTGTGTTGAAAGGGATATGAATACATGTCATACACACAAAGACTAAACCTACTGAGCTGACTACATAGGCAACATTTAAGGCATCATAAGCACCCTAAGGCACATGCACCTAAGAAAGTCAGCATCATATGTGTCCTTGACAAAGGAAGCATCCCATAATGCATTACAATGAGCTTAGTGAAAAATATCCTTCCTAGATAGTGAATAAAATAAGAAATTCCATATGTGTATATGTATTATTCATTAAAAACTGAAAAATATAAAGTAGTTTCAAAATAATAAAAGTTGACTTTTTAAGAAATGCCTATTATCCACGCAAAACTGAAAAATATATTTTTAAAAACGTCCATCATTAATATACTTATTCAAAACTGAAAAACATTATTTAAAAATGGTTCAAAATAATACAAATGGACTGGTTTAGAAATGTCCATTATGAATAAAATTATTCATTCAAAACTGAAAAATTATTTAATAATAAACTTGGGCTATTATACCCAATATTTGGGTGTGCTATTATGTTTTTGATCTTTAGAATATCACATTCTTAGCTTAGAAACCTGTTAATGGCAAACTGTTGAAAGCGCTGCCTTTGTAGAGCATTTCAAATCCGTAATGAATTTTCATTTCAGTTAAGAAGCCACCTTACTAGTAGACAGCAAAGCAGTACCCTTGGAACAGAGCCACACACACACTCAGTGTCTTCCAGTAGATGCTTTTATTACACAGTATCTTACACACTTACAGCCTAGGACTATAAACACTTTAGTGCTCCATGGCTGACTTAGATAAATCTGTTTTTCATACTTGGGTCATTCCTGCAATACCTTTTGAGATTTTTTTTTTTTTTTTACTGAATATGCTTGTGTTATAATATGAAGATGAGTTTCTAAAAGGCTATCTCAGACATTCAGATATATGCTCAGATCAAGACATTTAAAACGTTAATTATAATTTGAATATTTACAAACTTTAACATAATTTAACATAAGTAGGAAATAAAGAGCTAAAATGCTCATGGACTAATTGAGAATTTTATTTTTTAACCTTATTATTTTTTGCTTTAAACATTTTAATTACAGAAAGAAAAAAGTGAAGAAATGGCTGTAATAATAATGAATACATTGATTATATTATTATAAAATATATTATTATTTTTAATAATAATAAATTAACATTCTTTCCATTTTAGAAGCACGGGGATATGGCAAAAATGATCAATGATTATTATTATTAATGTATTATTTTATTTTTCATAAATTGTCAGTTTTTCCATTTTAGAAACTTATGGGGACATGGCAAAATGACGACGTCTGATCATTAAATTCATAAAGTAATCAAATTATTTAATTTCACCATATGTTCCATCTTCACTTAATTGTGAAATGCTAACTAACATGATTTCATCTTTAACATTGTGAGGTATTTTAAACCATTATATTTAGACATTAATTATCGAGCATGACAGGAATGATCCATATAATATTTGTAATTGCCAACATTTAGCAGATGCTTTTATCCAAAGCAACTTGCAAATGAGGAACCTTGCAAGCAATTTATCATACATGACATAAAGGGTATCAGTAAAGTCTCTTGATCTTTTTTTTCTTTTTCTCTTTTCCAGAAAACGGAGGCGACGCATCTTCACGTGCCCTCAACCTCTCTGAGAAGAAGACCATCAAATCCGAGCCGGAGGATTCCAGATAGCAGCCCTGAATGCTTTCGTTTCAAACCTACAACAATACACGTCGTCTGTCAGTGAATACTAAACAAGCACAACTACAGTAGAGCCTTAACAACCAATGTTGCCTCAAAATAGAGTTTATTTTAGTTTCTCGCCATTTTTGTTTTTTGCCAAAGCACCTAGAGCCCTTATTTCCATTCTCCTGAGTAGATTCACACTGTTTGTGCTGTCACTGACTACTCGTTTAATTCTCACTAGCTCTCATCACTTGTTTTTATGCTCTCCTATCGGTGTGGACCACAAAGTCCGCTATTTGTACATACATAGAAAATGTCTGTTTGAAAACAGTTAAATGTTATTTAAATACAGTATGTGTTGTATGTATATATATGAATGCATGTAAAATATCACTGAAACGGAGGGATGCAGTGTTTTTAAAGTTGTTAGTAAGCAGCTGTTGTTAAGTGAGCCTCCTGGATTGCATTTCTCTTTAAAGACCCCATGCAATTACTTTCATTTCCCGTATTGACTATTTCCTATTATCAAATGACATTTGCCCCTTTTTTTTTTTAAAGAGACAGTAGGCTCTTTATTTACACCATAAACAGTGATTTGCTACTTGCTATTGCTATTTGATAGCTGGTGGTATTGTTAGCAGGAGCAATATTATCATTCTAGAGAGCATTTCATTCAACAAAAATATTAGGGCTGCACAATGTATCAAAATATAATTGATATTGCGGCAAGGCTAAATGCATCAAATCAACAAGAGCGAAGCTTGGCACTGTTCATTTACACAAGTAAATGTAAATTTAGGCAAAAATTAAGAAATTAAGACGTAAATATTAGTATTGTAATTCTACAGTATTTTTAAGGTATTTTTTATTTTATTAAATACTCTATTTTATAGTACATTAGTATTATCGCAACATTTCTTATTTTAAGTATAGTTATATTAAATGAGTCAAAAACAGTGTTTTTTTTTTTTGTGAACTCTGCTCACTTTATGATTACTGAAATATGTTTCAGTTTGTTCTTGTAAAGTCTACCCAAGTTTTTCACAAGTTGTTCAACAGAAGAAAAACAATTATCGCAATGTCAGTTTTTTTCCCCCAATATCATGCAGCCGTAATCAATATTTTTTGATTGTTTATCCCAGAAGAGAAAGAAATTTGGTTTTTAAATCCGTGAAAGTGAATTTTGCCACTAGTACACTAGCATATAGATGACGCATAGGGACTAAAAACTCTCATTTTGATCTCATGGGGTCTTTAAGGAAGTCGTTTTCTCCTCTGTCAGGGTTTCTGATAGCAATGCTAACGAATCTGAATTTAAAAGTCTCTACTATGGTGCTATGGCTGAATTTACTTGCGTAACAGAGGAAAACTGAGGTCCACGTTGCTATTTAAACACTGAAATCTCGGAGCCAGATGTTTGGCCTCCTTGTCATCTTGAACGAATAGTAATGCCTGATTTATTCCGATACTAAGCACAATTAATATATTTAATCGTACTCTATACATACCAACAAAATGCTAATATAGACAAGCATGTCTCCCCTCCTGACCAATAGTCATGTAAATAGTTTAAAGACATTCGCAACTGACTGGACTTGAAAACAGGGCGTCATTACTGCTCCATTCCAGTCTTTATCATAATCATGTAACGTATTTGTATTTCTGAATATTTAGTCGTAGAGCAATACCGGGTAGCTGTTGTCACTTAACTCAGTGAACGTGTCTAGGTGTCCCAGCCTCAGAGGACATTCACTGTATTCACAGTATTTCTACTCTGTTTCGTAGTGTAGACATAGTCTTAGATTCAGCTAACGTGCAAATGTATGTGAAACTGATATGCACTAGTGTTTGATTCTCGAATTTGCATCCTACTGCTCAACATTTCTCGTGTTTCTCAATGGTGATATATGTTTTTGTAGGACTTGTACCCGTGAAATCATCGAGTCACACTCTTTATGTAGTTTTAGAATATCACGTGAGGTGAAGTAGGCACAAGATAATCAGGTTTTCCACAGTTACATGTCTGTAATGTACCGGTCAAGCTGTTATATAATCTGTATTTGTGTCAAAGACAAATACCTCTCTATATCGGTACGAAGAAACCGATTTTTAACGTCCTGATCATACACTTCAGTATTTCGAGGGAATATGTGGAAATATTGTGTGCTTTATTTTTTATCTTTATCTCGAGTATGCAAAATCTTAATTTAAGTGCCATTTTAAACGTATATTTTTGAGAGCGTGCGACAAGTTACGAGATGTCCCGCGTGATAAAGACGAGCGTTATGTGAATATTTATCTGCATTTTCAACTTTTTGCCTTAGTTTAAAGCATTCCACGTTACGATTCTTCACTGGTGGTAGTTTATTTTGGATGTTCGTTTTAGGTGGAATGGGAAATGAGATTTGGGAAGTTGTATGAACATCTGAGACTTAAAGCCTTGGCAATATCATGCTCTCTAAGAGCACTGGAACAAAATTTACTTTAGAAAAAACAGTTTGATGAAGAAAAAAATCTGATTGGACCTTACTGATTACATCGTTACCAATGACCTATATAGCAAGACATATCTAGACGCCTACCTTTGTTCCTTGCTTGTTACTGTCTTTAACCACTCACAGAAATGATCAGTCTTTCTCTAATCTTTGTGCTTTGTGTAATAGACTTATGCATCTTGGACTGTGGGATGAAACTGTGTTGTCAGTAGAACTTGTTCTCATCACTTTTGAGTAGAGAGTACATTAGGATATGCATACGGTAGTCTTGCACATATTGTTTTGTAAACACTAATATATTTAATTTGTTATACAGCACATGAACATTAAACTCTATTTTTTTGACATCTGATTGTGAAGTATTTTTCATTTTTCATGCTTTGTTTCAGGGCCCAAATTTTATTACTGGACATATAAACACTGAAATTTCAGAGCCAGACTTTTGGCCTCCTTGTCATCTTGAAGAATAGTAATGCCTAATTTATTCCGATAATTAATATATTTCATCATACTCTATACATACAAACAAAATGCTAATATAGACAAGCATGTCTCCCCTCCTGACCAATAGTCATGTAAATAGTTTAAAAACATTCGCAAATGACTGGACTTGAAAACGGCGTCATTAGGCTACTGCACTATTTCAGTCTTTATCATTATCACGTAATGTATGCATTTTTAACATATGAAATATATTGTAATATATATGTTTAACATATAAAAGTAAACATAAAATATCCTTAAAATCAGAGGTTTTTATTGAATTTCCTTTAAACTACACGACTAGAGAAAACGTAAAAGGGCTGTGGCAGGAAACTTCAACACCCACAATGCACTGCCCTCGATCAGACTATATGTAAGCGGGAAATACAAAAATTGCGAAAGTACGATTTGTAGTTTTCACAAAAGCCCTGGCCGTTAAAAACGTAAAACGCCTCATCCGGCGGACTTTTGCTGAAGGGAAGATTTCGGTGCTGGTAAAACGGAAAAATAATACACATTGTTTACTTAATTACGTTACCGACATTGTAACAATATAAAGTTGAAAATAAGTGAATTTTCCCGTTTTAATTAGTCCCGTTTTAATTTGAATTCAGTCGATTATAAATTGATTGAAATGAAGTTTTAATCGATTTACTGTCTTTTGAATCTGTTTGTTTTTATGAATATTTCCTGAAACCCGTGACTCATTGAACAGATGTCAGATATAATGGACAAAGGTTTTTTTTTTTAAAGATTATTTAAAAGTAAATTACCGTATCTAGAAAAGCTCAGTTTCAGTCTGATTCAGTAAGTCTCTGACTGACTAGCCTACAGCTGTAGTGGTCTGAATAATTCAATAATATATATAGCGAGGAATTCCTGGCCTTCTTGATTATGATTATCTAGGCCTATTTAAAGACAAAAATGGCGTTTAAGATAGTTACACTACAAGGCAATCTTTATTATGATCATTTTTATCATCATAACTGTTAAGATTTAATGTTAAATGTTAAGAATAATAGTCATCAAACTATGCCACAAATGAAATGGAGGTAGGCTAGGGGGATTATGTAATGATAAAAAAAAGGTTAAATACATCAAAACCATCTTATATTCTATCTTCTTTTACACTTCCATTCCAACTTCTTGGATGCTTTTGAAAAGTCCTGAATCAGTTAACATAATTGTTATTCTAGTATTTGTAGCCCATAGTATTAATATGTTGAATTAGTTTTCAGTTTTAATTTTAGTTTAAGTTTTTGTATTTTTTGTATGTGCTTTTTTCTTTTTTTTTCTGTCGTTAGTAAACACAAATTAAGTGTGTAATTTTGGATGGCGAATACAGGAAACATTTGCAAAAAAAAAAAAGCTGAATATATAATATGCTTACTAAAAATAACGGTGTACAAATGAGTAAACTTAATGTACTAAACGTATTTTACTTTTTTTATGAGTTGTGGTGATGTTCCTTATCTTCTTTCAAGTAAGCCTATCTTGCTTTGATGACATGCGTACAGACAGACGACGGTGAAGGGCAGCGTGTGGGTCGATGTGTCTTCACCTCTATTCATTTGCATCTACATCATATTAACACATTTTGAAACTGCAGAATGACTCACAAACACTCACTGTTGTGCTTCCACCCTTTGTTGTGCGTACGCGATGTCTGTGTGCGTGTATAAACCACTGCCGCCCACAGTCAGCCCGGAATGATGCTTCTCCGCGCGGATGGCGCCTCGCCTGATAAAGCGTCATTCAGGTCATTGTGGTTTTATTGTGAACCATTCAAGGAAAAAATAAACATTTTGCCTTCATCTATCAAACTTATTAAACAGTCCTGTAACGCCTGCAACCTAATGAAACAGCAAACAATTTGTCTATACTGCGTCCCCTACAGAGATAAATATGGAGACTGAAATGATCAAAATTCTGGTGAATTATCTAAAAGTTTCAAAGTAAACAGCTGAATTGTTTTCTTGCATGGAGTCCAAGGAGAAAATCACCTTATAGTGCCCCCTAGTGCACATGGGAAAGTGCTCATTGAGAAATAGCGTGATTTGTATAGGATTTGGACTTTAAAATGCAATAAAGAAATATCAATGCTTAATATTTTGTGAAACCATTTTTTCTGGATTCTTTGATCAAACTAACAGCATTTATTTGAAATCTTTTGTAACATTATAAATGTTTTTACTGTCGTTTTTGATCAATTTAATGCATTTTGCTGAATAAACGCGTTCAAACTTTTATTAACCCCCTAATAAAAGTTTATTGAGCAGCAAATCAGCATATTGGAATGATTTCTGAAGGATCATGTGACAGTAGTGATGCTGAAAATTCAGCTTTGCATCACAGGAATAAATTACATTTGAAAATATATTCAAATAGGAAACAGATATTTTCACTTGTGATATTTCACAATATTAGTGTTTTACTGTAGTTTTGAACACAGATGCAGCCTTGGTGAGCAGAAGAGACTTCATTTAAACATTTAAAAATCAGAATGTTTTCAAACTTTTGACAAGTACTGCATATCATTTCATTTTTTTTTTATTGTATGTGGGCTAACTGGGCTTTATAAGTGTTATTTACTATTTTATTATGTTTAGTTAATTCTGGGCTTAATCTGCATACAGTTCGCAATACTGTATACACATTCTCCACAAGATGGCAGCATCACGCTATACATGTGTCTTTATGCAGTCTTTTATTTTAAAGCCAAAAGTGAAATTGTGTAATTATCTCTCTGAGACAGTAGGGGGCGAGAAACGCTACATTTTCTTCTGGTTACAGTTCACAATACTGTATACACATTCTCCACAAGATGGCAGCATCACGCTATACATGTGTCTTTATGCAGTCTTTTATTTTAAAGCCAAAAGTGAAATTGTGTAATTATCTCTCTGAGACAGTAGGGGGCGAGAAACGCTACATTTTCTTCTGGTTTAGGCCTTTTTTCAAGTTTAGAAGTTTCTAGAATGAGTAGGCCTCAATGACTCATCTTTTTTTTTTCTCAAGGGCAGCTGCATGCTGTCTAAAAAGAATTCCCACACAGAAAATAAAATGGTTCCGACACTGAACAAAATGGCTTTTTTGGATAGTCAAGAGAAAATTTTGTGCAGGATTGTATGCCAGGACTGTTGTAAAGCAAAACAGTGACGTCCACTTTTTCAGTGGCCATGGATCAAGAAGTAGCTTTCCCATTCTTAAGAAAAAAATACAAATTCTGAAATGAAGATTTCTGAACCATGAGCCAAACCCAACCAACTCTGAGATGTTTGAGACTGATTCAATAACGTCATTTGTAATGCTTCATGAAAGTGCTACTTCTAAAGGCCTACTGTTGCACTATTGTGGCACAAAATAATACGATCTCAGACCAAAACAGTAAGCTATTTTCATCAATCCTTCTTAATGTTTACCATCATAAAGATTGCTTAACATGCAATGATATAATTGCATCATTACGCACCATGTATTTATTTATTTTTTAGAATTATGACTGATTTAATGTTTGAATTGCACTTGGTATTATATGTCTTTTTTCCAAAAGGACAGTATTGCATCCATGACTTCAGTTTGGCATACATTTTCCATTGAGGTCACAAACATAGTGAAAGGTATATGAGATGTTGCATGAGAGAATAAGGAGCATAAATGACTTCTAGGCTTAGATTACTATTTATAAATGTCATGCAATGAATAAAAACCATGTAAAAGTATTAGGTTGCACTGTCAGTTAACTGAAATAAGTTGAACTATATTAAAACTGAAATCAAAATAGAAATATATACCATACAGATACAAATAAAAATATAAAATACAAAAATAAAAGCTAATTCAGAATATTAATAAATACTATAATTGACACTGGAGTGTTAAAAAGTTATAAGAAGTTATGTTAGTAGTTAGTATAATACAGCGTTAGTATATGAAAAAAAGTAAATGCACAAATACTAACATGACACCAATAAACATTCACATTCTTATACTGAAATAAACGACATACAAAGTCAGAGAAACACATACAACGCGGGTCATACAGTGAGTCATTGCAGGATGTGATGCATGGCAATCAAAAACTAAACATGTTTTATTGAGCCAATGATGTGAGAGAATATGCGCATACATTAGCACGTCGTCCAATAGCTCGTTAGGGGGGCGTGTGCGAGCGCGTTTGCTCGGTGTTCTTCACTGAAAAAGCTCCTCTATCAGTAGGTGCGCAAAGTGAGGGAATTGACTGTGTTGTAGCTTCTAGAACTACAAGTTGTCTTCTAGTATTATTAAAAAATAAAGACATTAAACTGAATTAGCGCGACAGGATTGAGATGTTACAGTTAAGGGCTTCAGTTGTGCTGAAGGAGTTGATTCAAACCAGCCCAAAGCGTTCGTTTTCTGACATTATAAGGCATAAGAAGACTTTACCAAACGCGTACATCTACAGCGGTGCTTATCCGGATGGCAGAATATCTAAATTAAAGACTGTCTGTAATGGAAGACCATTCATTCTGCCTTTAGCTGGGAGAAGATTCCTGTGTACAAAGACCGAAGGAGCGATTGACCCTACAGAACCGGTGAAGAAAGATGAGTCCGTCCAGGAAGCGACGGCAGATAAGTACGAAATGTATTTATTTGTCATTTGGTCATGACGCATGAGATATTCAGTGTTATTGATCGGAAGTATATAGCATGTGTTTAGCACAAGCGCCAAAATATCCTTGAATGGCTGACAACGTGGCGCTGTGTGTACACTTTTACAGCAAGTGGGTGGAGAACATGTGTAGTAGTATACTTCAT
The DNA here is from genome assembly GCF_001515625.1 of Sinocyclocheilus rhinocerous. Taxonomy (NCBI): domain Eukaryota; kingdom Metazoa; phylum Chordata; class Actinopteri; order Cypriniformes; family Cyprinidae; genus Sinocyclocheilus; species Sinocyclocheilus rhinocerous. The sequence goes on from NW_015663506.1 coordinate 584,323, forward strand.
GTTAGAAATAGAATAAAATGCTATCAGTTTGATAGGTTCAGGTCAAGTATATAGTGTTTATTTCTGGTAATGGACACACCCCATTACACCCCATTAGTCTTTTCAGATGAGTGAATCGGTCTCCTTCACTTCCATGGACTGACTAGTATTTTCCGTTCACTCAAGTGTCCTCTTTTTGAAGCGCGTGACTCCTGTTCTGTCATCAAAAACCAACTATACATCACGAGCCAATAGTATTCGAGTGTTGGCTGTTAGGGAGAATTTCATTGGTTGAGCTTACTGAAGTGATACGCCCCCTTCAAAATGAACTAAGCATATCGTTCGTGAGTGAGGTAATCGAACGAAGCATCTCGGTTCTGAACGTTCTGAATTTCGTCAACAAACTGAATGAACTGGGGCATTTAATATGTCAAAGAAAATTAATAAATTGGAACAACTCCTTCATGATCCATATTAAAGGGGTCATATGATGCGATTTCAATTTTTCCGTTCTCTTTGGAGTGTTACAAGCTCTTGGTGCATAAAGAAGATCTGTAAAGTTGCAAAGACTAAAGTCTCAAATCCAAAGAGATATTCTTTATAAAAGTTAAGAGTCAACCACGCCTACCTAAAACGGCTCGTTCTAACACGACCACATGTCTGACCACATGTCTACGTCACCATGTGGGAAGATCTGCATAACGCTGCCCAAATGTTCATGCAAAGAAAGAAGGCGGAACTTTGATTCTGTCTGCTGCTGCCGCCGCCATGTTGTGGAGACGCTGTGTGTTTCGTTATGAAAGCGAAACTACTTTGTTTGGCCTTCCAAAAGAGGACACAACTAGAAATCAGTGGTTAAGTTGTGTTTATAACAACGTTCCAGAACAGTTCAACCCAAATATTCAGATGTGTGCAGCACATTTTATGGAGGACTGTTTACTGATCCAGGGAGAGTAACGTTAGACTAAAATGCCAGCAGTTCTGACTCACGTAAGTACGTTTTCAT